>NC_060274.1:111254446-111470848 GCF_021613505.1 Equus quagga | reverse complement strand
ATAAGGTCCATTCCTGTTCTTGGCACATCCTAAGTAGTCAATAGTTAGCTAATTATTATAGTCACCAATGGTTCAAGTTTCTGTTGAGTGAATTGTGTGTTTTTAATTGATGCCCATCATATAATCCAATATATATTTCCTGAGAGGATAATCTCTGGACATATAAAATTGCAACTGAGAGTATACCATCCCTCTAAAAACATGTTTAAAGACAAATGTTTTCTGTCAAATCATTAACTAACAGCAACACTACTCAAAATAATAATTATATTTCAACGTGCTAAGGAAGTACGTAATTTAGTTAGAAATACATATGGGAGGCTATGCTTGGATGATTACAGCTATTGTTAGTTTAGGGTATAATTCTCATCTAATAACTTGTCATACCTTTAGAATATTTATATTAATTTAGTGTTGTAGGCAATTATAGATTGGTAGTCTATAATGAACAAACAAAATTCATCTTAAAATTTGTTCTGAAGTCAGTTGCTTGGCATTTTGACCATAATTTTTCTCAGAAATAAAAGTGACACTTGTGGTTAAGTGTCTAGGGTAGTCCTCAAAAGCCTATTTTACTCCTGTATGTTTGCAATTAAGAATGAAATACTAGAGGGTCTGGCCCCGTGGCCGAGTGGTTAAGTTCACGCACTCCGCTGCAGGCGGCCCAGTGTTTCGTTGGTTCGAATCCTGGGCGCGAACATGGCACTGCTCGTCAAACCACGCTGAGGCGGTGTCCCACATACCACAACTAGAAGGACCCACAACGAAGAATATACAACTATGTACTGGGGGGCTTTGGGGAGAAAAAGGAAAAAATAAAATCTTTAAAAAAAAAAAAAAGAAGAATGAAATACTAGAGGTTACGGAGTGGGAAGCAAAAAAGAAAGAGAAATAGTGCATTTGCCTGTGTGTGTGTGTGTGTGTGTGTGTAAACTACATTCTGGATTTAAAAAGTTAACCTGACTGCAGGTATCACCTTGCTTCTGTGAACAAATGTAGATCCCTGTGGAGAGTGAAAAGAAATGCAGAAACCTTGGAAGGAGCAGCCCCTCCTGATCTCCTGGTCCCTCCAGTAGTTTTCAAACTTTTTTTTAAGCAGTGAGTGGAATCCTGTTTTCAAGTGAAATCTTGTGTGGAATCCTAACACTTAGAACTGATAATATGCTGTTTTATTAATATAACAGTAGTTTATAAGCTTATTTACAACCTTTGCTTATTATCAAGAAAACAATGAAGCTTACTTTCATGAATAACAGCATTTAAAAATCAGGGGCCAGGGCTTGCCCGGTGGAGTAGTGGTTAAGTTAGCATACTCTGGTTCGGGCGCCTGGGGTTCGTGTGTTTGGATCCTGGGCACAGATCTGCACACCGCTCATCAAGCCGTGCTGTGGTGGTGTCCCTCATGCAAAATGGAGGAAGACTGGCACAGATGTTAGCTCAGGGCCACTCTTCCTCAAGCAAAAAGAGGATTATTGGCAAAAGATGTTAGCTCAGGGTCAGTCTTTTTCACACACACACACACACACACACACACACAAAATCAAGGGCTGAGGATAATGGCTACAGTCTTATGTCAGCCTCAGTACCCAGATTTATTTATTTGGTTGCCCATGTTAGGATAATCCTGATTTACAGTGATAAGTAGTGGCAAATGATAATAGTTTTTTTTAACAGTTTGCCTTGCAATCTCAAGATACTCATCCATCAGTCTGATCCATATGATTAAAAGTGAAATAAGTTTCTGCTTCAAAGCTGGATAATTGACAGTATCTAATAAATCATAATATAGAAGTTGGGACAAACACCCCAAACTTAATAATATTAAATCACAGTGTGAAAATAACCTTTGACACCTCCTCAGCCTCATCTTATGCCATGCTCCTTCGTGGAGCTCAGAGATCATTGGTTAAAGAGAGAACATGCCTCACACCTTGATGCCTCTGCAGCTCTGCTCACGCTGCCTCTGTAGCACAGCACACCTTCCGCATCTTCCTCCTAGTAAACTCGTCCATTTGTCAAGACCTGCCTTATATGTTAGTGTCTCTGAAGTCTGCCTTGACACTTCCCTTCCCACTCCCTCTGCCCGAAAAAAGGGCACAATTAATTGTTCCCTTTGTGTTCATTTAACTGAAATCCTTATTACAACCCAGTTTGTATCATGTTTGTCTGCACCTATCTCCCTTCTAGAACAAGAACCCCTTAAGGCATGAGCTGTATCTTAGCAGGACTATTCAGTAGTACAGGTGCTCAATTAACATCATATTGTTATTTACTAAATTGAATTAAACTCATAAAACTTTTTCCTGCTTTTTAACTTTGACTCAGAATTTTTTCATCTGAAGGGACCTTGAATTTAAGGTAGAAGAAATCATTGTCTGAAAAGCTAAGTAAGAATTACAGAGTCTTGGGAGTTTGAAAGGCCCGTTACCAAGGTCATATTTCAAGTTACAGTTGTGACCCTCACTCCCAGTTGAAATGAAAGCTCCTTGAGGGCAGGAGTTGTATCTTACTCTGTTTGTAGATCTCCCCAAGCACCTAGCACGTATACTGCACTTAGTAAATACATGCTGAAATAAATTCCTTCAGCAAATCAGAGGACTGTGGCTATGTGACTTCTCTCTGTCCAGCCTAATGGCTTGATTTATCTAGCTTTTGATGGTCTTCATTACAGGCTGTTAATACAGGGCTGATTTCTGTTGGACATGAGCTAATTGCCAGGATTCATCTCTAATACATGCCAGAGAGGAGGCGGGCTTTCCTGTGAACAGTATCAATACAGTAGTTAAGACTATAGCAAAATTCAAAGTATAGTGGAGAATTATTACATTAAGGTTTGTCCTTATTTGGGAATTCTTTCAGTTCAGATTTCTGTACAGTGTAAATTTTTGTTAAGCAAGGATTATTGATACTTGGAAACTTCTTGACTTTTGCTATTTTTTTTTTTAAGATTTTATTTTTTTTCCTTTTTCTCCCCAAAGCCCCCTGGTACATAGTTGTATATTCTTCATTACAGGTCCTTCTAGTTGTGGCATGTGGCACGCTTCCTCAGCGTGGTTTGATGAGCAGTGCCATGTCCATGCCCAGGATTCAAACCAACAAAACACTGGGCTGCCTGCAGCAGAGCGCGCGAACTTAACCACTGGGCCACGGGGCCAGCCCTGACTTTTGCTATTTTTGAGGACTATTTTTCACTTCTGTTAATGTACACAAATTTATGTATTTTCCATAACCAAAGTGCATCTCAGTTACATTTTCTAGTTGAACTTGGAAACAGGACAGCTTCAAGTCAGGTAGCTCTCTACCAAGAAAGCCAATTAAAGACTTTGTAACAAGTTATTTTCTTATGAAAGCAACTTACCTGCTTTCCCCATGAGTCTCTATTGTCTAATATACGAGTCTGTATTAAACTTGATTGTAGGCGTTTTCTGAGGCAAGGCACTGATGGAGCGAAGGCACGGAGGAGAAACTCATATGCTTTAAGAAAAGGATAAGAGAGCCCTTTCTTCTTCTGGCTCAATTAAAACTACTGATTGTCAAGTCCCATTAACCTAGTGGGTCCCTACCTTGCATGCATTAGCAGCAGCCCCACTGTAGTGTGGAGTAGTCTTGCCACATCATGGACACATTTATGAAGATTGATAACAGCTAAGGTTCAGTGTTAACTTTTATTGTCAGGCAGGCTATACAAGAAACTGTCTGGTATTGGCTTTTGCTTTGATTTATGAAAAGGTTGCCACGTGAAGAAGACATCACATAAAGCAGCACTGCCGGCAGCGGTGTTATTAGATGCCATTGTAAGTATAGGAAATAATAACTAACTCTAATTAGGTTCATTATCCTCTCTTGCTACATTCTGTACTTTTGATGGGGTGGGCCCTCTTAGCAGTGCAGTATCTTCTCAAAGGAACAGGTCGCCTGCCTGCTTTCGCTTGGGTTAGCATGTTCCTCCAAACATTTCTTCTTAACAGTAGCTAGCATTGTGATGCTGGTCGTCTATGAGGGGATCATTAAGTAGTCGACTTGATGGTTCAGTTATCCCACAGTGACAGCATCGAGTAATTACCTATTGGTTTTGCCACAGGGCACACATGCGGGCACTCTCTCCCACACAAACGCCATAGATGGAAGGACTCTGAAATTCTGCCTCCTGAATATCTGCAATAGCTCCAAGTAGTAGCAGGTGGCTCTGCTGGAAAATGGTACCTATAGCTTCTTGCTCAATAGGACTTTTGTCCCCAAGGAGAATAGTCATTACTTTGTCTCGGTTTTTTAGTTTCAATGAACTTTGGTATGGTGGAGTGTCTTTTATGCTGTAAAAACTTTCCTTTCCTTTGAAATCTTTGTTTGGTCTCTCTAGTTCCAGTTGCGTCTTAATATGCAAGAAAGGCAGCTGTGTTTTCCTTTAGGCAAATATAATTGTGGGGGAAGGCGTCTCTGTTTATCCCACGGACAAATACATTATGGGTAATGCCAAAAAAAAAATCCTGGGACCCCAGAAAAATTACGTAAATCTTTTCAACTCTCTATAAAGCAGATGAGTGCTGCCCTTTTACGTGGCTACCTCCTGCAACCAGCATTTTCTTTAGAGCCAACAGCTGTGGCAGGCTAGGACGAACACATGCACAGGAGAAATCACCACCTTTCTTTCAGTTCCCAGGTAGAGACAGATGCCTTGTGTGTCTCTTCTGGCTTCCTGGTTTTTTTCAGGCAGCCACATTTCTAGTCATGGTGATGTTCCAAATTATTTTGAGGCTTTTGTGTGTCACTTAATCGAATTAAATTCTGGCAAGATTTTGCCATTCTCTGATCTTCTGTTAACTTCTTTATCCAGGGAGATCCTTTGTGCAAGTGTGGGAGACAATTCTCTCTTAAGCAGTAGAATGAGAGAATACAGGCAGAAACATATAGAGTTATCCTTGGGAGCGGAATGTGGCCCTGGCCCAAGCAGGTTGCATCTAATAGCTTCTTGTTGCCTGGAAGGCTTCTGTTCCTGGAATGGCTTGGAGTGATCAAGCGGGCCCCTGTCATAAAGCAGAAAGCACAGCAGCAGCTGGGGAGAATCACATTTGGCCCACAATGGCAGGCAGTAAGATGGTGCCCGGGAAGGCCCGCTTTCTGAGGTGGGGGGGAGCCAGATTATGAAGGTTGGCTTCGAGGTAGTGTCGTTAAGGGCTTTCTGGAGAGAGAGAGCAATTAAATTCGAAGCCAAATGAAGGAGTTTGTTAATATATGAGGAAGGTACTCCTAAAAGGCTCATGCAGGCTATCTAGTGACTGTCATGAAGCTTTCTTTTAAACGCATAATTTTAAAAAGGGTAAATGGTGAATCTGAACCTCAAATCAGCTTACAAAACAGGTATGATTAAGATTAAGGCTTAAACATTAACAGCGCCCACTCTTTTTCTCCAGGAAGTAAAGAAACACAGTGCTAAGCCCAGATGATTTTTCCTGGCTTTGCTTCCTTTTTAGAGGGATATGGAATGAGTCAGAAAGGGCTATTATCTGGTCTGTTTCATACTTTCAGAAGCCTTAGATTTTGTACAGCGAAGTGCTCATTGGAAGAATGCCAGGCCTTGTGAATTTCAGCATCGCAGTGTACTCAGCCTTATCCACAGGACCACAGGACCACAGGACCACAGGAGAGTGCAAAAGCAAGAGTGTCAAACCCAGCGCTAAAGCTAGAACACGAGGGGAAACTTCAGTACAAAGGAAGGCAAATAAATTTGGTTTCAGGCACGCATTCATTGTAGTGACCTCCCTGCAGCATTTTGTTGAGAAGGATTCTGAGGCTGTGACAAGGCTCAGCCTGGAACGTCATGATTGATTAGTGATGTCTGTAATTGGCATAAGCATTGAGAGAGTTGGCACTCTTCCTTTATATTTGCTACCCCCGCTTTAGAACATACGTAAAAATCTCTGTTTACTCCTTAATCAGCAGTGCCTAAACCAGAAATGGGAAGGACGGGCGAGAAGGAGGAAGGAAGGAAGGCTGTATAGTGCGGTTTTTCTATCTTTTCTCTGTTCTCTTTTCACCTTTTCTCCTACAGCAGGTTTGGTGAAATGAAAAATGACAAAATAGGACTCTTTGTTCCCTCTTGTCCAGACATGCCTCCTGGTAGGAACCATGTCTTTTGCCTCACTTTAGGCTACCTGAGCACCAGTGACACTATGACTGGCATTTGCAGGGACCCAAACGTAATCAGGATAGAGACAACTGTTGGTAAAACAGCCTCGATGGGTAGTCGTCTCTGCCATTTTCTTTGTAATGAATAAGAGAATATATTAACATTGCACTTTGGTTAGCATTTGTAATACCTGCAAAGATATTAACCTGCAGTGCATTTCTGAAATCGCGTCTCAGGGGCAGAGCCTTAGTTTACAGGGAAGAAAATACGGCTTGAGTCAAATAACCTCTCCTGAACACCGAGAGTAATACAGCTCCATCTGTTAAACGGTTCTTCCTTCAATCTCAATACTGGTGCCCATAGCTACTAATATTGGAGATCTGAAAGTGGTAAAGATTAATGGTATTTGGTAGAAATTAATATTTTAATTGATTTATTGTCATGTTGAAAAGTTTTAATAAAAGCCCTCAGTGCTTAATTTTTATCACAACCACACATAATGAAATAAACTCATTAATTTATCCAATTTAGATAACCAAACCAGTTATTCAGACCTTAAATTGAATGTATGATCCTGAGCAGTACTTAGGATCTTCCTCTTTCCAGACTCTTCAGTCCTAACTCAGACTGGACTTGATGGCCATAATCAGCCAGTTCTTGACAGTTTACGTTGATCAAATTAGGCAGATCAGTCTAAAATTTCTACTGCATGATATGCTATATAGCCACAGCCATTGTATACTTCTTAACATGGTATGAAATGGTGTATATATAGCAACACTCCAAATTTTATACGCTTTTTCATAATAAGTTAATCATGTGCAATTAACTTCTGAGCAGTAATGGATCCACAAATATCTATTGTGGTTTTATTATGTGTAAGGTTCCAGATTCTCGTCCTTCACTAGGGCTACTCATTCAGGCACAGGGAAGACTGTCTTTAATTTCTGATCTGGGTTTTCTTTTCCTCCAGTATTATAGAAAAGAGAATCCTTCTGTCTCATCCTTTCCCCCTGTCCCTGCTTGTGAACTGGGCTACAGAGGCATTACAGTCAGTGTTGTCATTGCCTGTCTATTTCAAACCATTTGAAAATGAAATCATCGTACTTTCCTATTTTTCCCTGCTCCTGAATGTCCTTTGGTGGTTAAAGTTTTTGAGGTGGGGTGGAGGGAGCAGAACTCACAGCGTGAATGAACTGAAAAGTTATCTGACATTTTTAATTAACACTGGCACTACTGGGCCTTCTGCTGACGACTGCCAGCTTGACTTTACAAAGTGACATTTATGACACTAAAGATCTAGAAACTCACTGAAAGAGGCTGAAAACCAGTTTCTGGCCTGTTTGAATACTGGTTTAATGGTAACAGGACTTTAACTGTGTGGAGTTGATTATTCTTAAAATGTCCAACTTGTTTTAGACACAGTTTTGCTACTATTAAAGCAAATTAAAGCAGTTTGCCATCAATTTCTCTCACTGCCTAGTCACAAGTAGCAACCCTGTCACCAGCAGTGGGCAAATCTGTGCCAAGTGTAATTACTTCAAATACGGTTCCATTTATTCACAGGGAGGACTGTTGCTCCCCGTGAGAACTTAGTTGAGGAAAGAAAAGATAGAGGATAGGTTTATGTTAATTACATGCCCCATGCTGGAGGTTTGATTTTAACATGAGTGCAGCTCTCTAACCCCTTTATCAAAAACACGTACAGGAACCTTCTGTTGCCACCACCTGAACACTGTGGGCACCTTCAAGTTATGAGAATAGTCAGCAACTCTCACATGGATTGTATTCTAAAACTTGGTTTTTAAGTTGGCTGTCTGAAAGTAAAAACCCATGTTCCTTTGAAATAAGATAATAACTGGTACGTTCCCAGAATAACCTACTGAAGTTTATTAGTTGAAATAATAATAATAGCAGCTACTGTTTATCAAAAGCTTACTGTGTGCCAGGCCTTGTGTTGAGAGATTAAACATACATTATCTTACTAATCTTTACAGCTGCTTGTACAGTGGGAACTGATGAAGCAGTTGCCTCTGTGAGAGATGAAGCAACTTGCCCAAGCTTCCATAGCAAGTAAAAGGTGGAGCTCAGGTTTGGACATACATGTTTTAGATGCCAGATCCTGTGTTAACCATCATAGCAAACAGCTCACGTATAAGCAGTGACTGTATTGTGGAACCTAATTAACCTTGGTCCTACTACCTTATTGGAAAACTCATTCTTGATTGCAGGTTGGATGTTAGGAATATTTGTCTGCCCAGCATAGCACGTCCACCTTACCACATCACATATACGTGGGCTACCTCGGTGGTGGAGAGAAGCAGAGAGGGTGTCCCCGTGGCCCCGTCGTGAGAGGTCTGAGCAGCCAGTGGTGTTTGGCAGATGTGGTGCAGGCACTGGGAACACTGGTAGACTAAACAGACATGAGCCTTGCCCTCTTGGACCTTATAAAGGGAGAAATAACTAGTCACCCAGATGACTCGATTGTAGTTGTGCAAAGTGCTGTCAGGGGCTAGGAGAGCGTGTAACATGGGAATCAACTCTGAGTGATCAGAGATGGCCTTTCTTTAGGCTCAGATCTGAAGGCTAAAACAGCTGAAAGACCATAATGTGTTAAGACCATGAGGAAGGAGCTTAGGAAAGGAAGCATGCAGGAAAGCTTAGTGGAGAAAGATGAGGCTCGCGATGGAGGCATGGGCTACATCTTGTGGGGCCTACTAGGCCATAATTACTATTTTGAATTCTATCCCAAGATCAGTAGGAAGTATTTGAAGAATTAGGGTTGTAACCTGGAGGTTATAAGATCATTTAAAAGGAGCATTCCAGTTGTTGTGTTGATAATGAATTGCGGTAGAAATGATCGTGGGGCACTCAGAATGGAAAGCAGGAGACTACTTAGGAGACCTCTGAAATATTCCAGGTGGTGGTTATGGTGGCTTGGTCTACGGTAATGACAGTGGAGATGGAGAGAAACAGGTTGATTCCAGATCTGTTTTAAAAGTTTAATTGACAAGACTTGGTGACAAATTGGATATTGGAAATGAGAGAAGAGAAGGTGCCAAGGACAACTCCCTGAATTTGGAGGGTCCATTTACTGAGATGAGGAAGAAAGAACAAATTGGAAGTAGAGGAAGGAATTCAGTTCAGAGTTCAGGTTAACCATGCGGCATCTGTAAAAACCTCTGTAAACAGCAGTAGGCAGTTGCCTATAAAAAGGCTGGGCTAGAGGTACAAATTTGATAGCTGTCAGCACACAAAAGCATTAAAGAGAGAGAGCAGAGAGACGTCTAGGACACGGTCCTGAGGAACTCCCACATTTAGAGATCAGTTAGAGGGAGATGAGCTAGAGATCTTGGAGGGAAAGCAGGAGAGTGCCATGTTGTAGAAGCTAGAAAACTCCTTTCAAGAAAGCAGAGTAATTTACTCAAACAAATCTTTGCTTATTAGTCTTATGTCTACTAAGAATCATCGGATTGGAGCACCTGGAGATCTCTGACTTTAGCAGGGGCAGTTTTATTGAGTGGTTGAGGGAAAGCTACTTTGGTATGGAGAGAAGAGAAGGGATGGAAGGTAAAGAAGTAGAAATGGCCATTGTAAGGATAGTATTTATTTGCTAGAGCTGTGGCTTTCAACAGTATGGTAGCCACTAGCCACATGTGACTGTTGAGATTTAAATTTACTAAAATTAAGTAAAATTTACAATGCATTACCTCTGCATTAGTCACATTTCACATGCTAAATAACAGTATGTGGCTATGACCACTGTGTTGAACTGCATCGATATAGAACATTTCCATCGTTGCAGAAAGCTCTCTTGGATAGCACTGTTTGAGACGATATTGGAGTGCTCGTGAAATTGACCTCTTAGAGCAAGAGATTGAAGATAGAAAGAATAAAAAGTCCCACTAGAAAGCCGGATAGGAGGAAGGTAAGAACTGGATCCACATGTAGGAATTGCCTTTCTTTTTATAAGAGGGGCGCTCTTCCTCCAAAATAACAATAGAACAGATGCAGATCTAGATTTTATGATGGGAAGATGAGGAGTTATCTCTTGGTTTCTGTTTTTCTCAATGAAAAATAGAAAAATGGCCAAAGGTGGATGGGGAAGGAAAGGAGTGAGATTTTTGAGGAGGTTGGAGGTGGCAGTAGATAAACATTGTAAAGAGTGTGAAGGGTGAGTTTACACAGAAATAAAAACATGGTAGGCAGGATTTAGTGTCTACTTATCAATTTATGGTGATTCGAGTTTCCCTGGTTATGTGATTTTTCTACAGAAACACTCAACTGGCGAGCTGTATTAAGGGGCATTCATAAAGCAGACGTTCGTAGATTGGGGCTGTGTGTAATGGCTTAGATTAATACTGCTGAATTGGAACCCTTAGGGAGATGTAAAACTAATGGAGCTCAACATGGTGAATCCAATCCAGGACGTGAATTGGGAAATGCATTGTTTGGTCCTGCAGTAATACATCATTATCCCTTTACGTGGGAATCATTGAGATTCCATGTCTGAAACACACATAGACAAGGCCCATCATAATCAGGAGAATTTGTGTAGTAGGTGATGGTTTTCTATACTTCATGGTTGGTCTTGTTAATTTCAGTCTTAGCAGCAGCCTAGGATGTTAAGCCAGTTTGCTAAATCTTGTCTATCTTCTGAAAAATGTTTAAATCCATTTATAGAACACAGGGGTTGAGATTATATGATGTGTTGGAATTTAATACCTCTGTGACATCAGTACTGAATTATTTTAGTTAATCATAACCAGAAAAAGAAATATCTCAGAATTTTAAAACTAAGGAGTAATTGTGTGGATGTTCCATAGACACACACGTAGTTCAATATAATTACACATCCCTTAGAAACTTTTCACTTTTATTAGCTATAAAATGCTTCAAAGGGGTATCCCTCATTTATGAGGTATCAAGTAGGGAAATATTAGCTACTTGAATTCATAGTGTACTTGTCTTCCAAAAATTGGCAAATAGCGTTACCATGTATGATTAGTTGTGCTTAAGAGCTAGAGATAAAACAGATTATGAATTAGCAACTCACCTTCTAAGTTCTGCTTTTCCTTACCAGTTACCTTGAACACATCCATTTCCCAAATGCAAACAGACTTTCTTATCATTTCCAGGGACTTTCAGGAAATTAAGAGGTTAATATTGATAATACTCTCTGAGTTTCAAAGATGCAAGGCACTGTGTACAAAATCATGTTGTTTGAGCACTTTCTTTTTTTTTTTTTTAAAGGTTTTTTTTTTCCTTTTTCTCCCCAAAGCCCCCCAGTACATAGTTGTATATTCTTCGTTGTGGGTCCTTCTAGTTGTGGCATGTGGGACGCCGCCTCAGTGTGGTTTGATGAGCAGTACCATGTCCGCGCCCAGGATTCGAAACACTGGGCCGCCTGCAGCGGAGCGCGCGAACTTAACCACTCGGCCACGGGGCCAGCCCCTTGAGCACTTTCTTTTAAGCCTCTGTGTTCAAACCTTTTTAAGTGACTTAGTTCCTATGGAAACTTATTGCTGTTATAGATAGTGCCCTTACCTATGAGTGAAAAATAAAATCAATTCAGAAAACGATTTTATAATTTTATAACATGGCTTGGGAAGTAGACATTAGGCATAGGTGTAGTTGTGTTCTTTGGCTATTATACTGGTTCATATTAGATTGTGTTCAAAAACAACCTTGCAGATGTCACCATCTGTCCTTCACTTTGAGGCCAGAATAGGTAAATAGCAGTTTAGTGGAAGTTTCAGTGGATTCTCTTTCTCCCAGTACCACAAGTAGTAGCTTGTGAGGAGGCAAGGGATATGTGAAATAATTTGGAAATAAAATTAGTTATGGGAGGTGGAGAGGGAGAAGGAAGAAGCTTGACTGACTCCTAGGGAAGGCTGGCATTTTTCAGGGTATGCATTTAGCGTAGGATTCAGGTCGACGAGCTTGAAAGGGAGGCAGCTGAGGGCAGAGACTGTTTGGAGGCTAATAGTAACAGTAGCCCGTGCGTGAACTGATGTTTTAGCCTAGGGTGATGATAGAGGGAACTGAGGAGGGGTTGAAAGTGAGAGAATTTTCAAAGGAAGAGCTAACAATCTCAATGACTTCTTGAATATAAAGTACTATGAGCAAAAGAGCCAAAACTTAATGCATGATGATGAGTTACGGATATTACTATTGGTGAAAAATGGAAGGAAAATCTCGTTTGGGTAAGAAAGTGAAAATCAAATAAATTGAACATATCCAGTTGATGCTTAGTCTAGAGGTCTTAGAGTTAGAAAGGATACAGATACAAGAGGACCATCAGATCTAGTCCCTGGCTCAGGTAGATAAGATTACTGTCTGTATATTTTATGAAAAACTGAAGCCCAAAGAAACATAAGATCACATAGCTCCTAGCTGATGGAGAGCAGCTAGAAACCCATTAGTCACCCGCAAAGCACTAGGAGAACCCCCCAAGAGGGAAGAAGAACTTCCCCAGGAATCCTGAAGAACAGCAGAGACAAGGACCTGAGCCTTGGGGAAGACTCACAATTAAGAGACGGAGGGAGGCTGAGAGGAAGCAATGAAAAAGCCAGAGAAGGGGCCATCCTCTCTGACAGACAAGAATTCATGGATAGAGAAAGCTGCCAGGCTTTTCAAACACTCCTGTTACATTTTACTCCCAATGGCTTGCCCTGTGACTTGAAATAATTGGGTGGTTTGTCTTTTTTCTCACAGGGTTGCTGAGATTAAATCAGAAGGGCTTGTGCCAAAGGTTGACATGTATGAAGGCATTTTGAATTATTTCCCAGTTGACATTTTTGTCTTTTGGTAGAGTGGGATTTCATATCTGGTGTCTTGATGTTGTCTTAAATTTTCAATCAGTCTTCTATTTAGTGCCACAGAACCCATAGAGATGGGTTTTGGTGCCAAGGCATCGAGGGGGAAAGCAAACTTTCTTATAGCAGTTTCTCAGGGCATACAAAATATGTATAAATAATATGACATTATAATCTTTAAAATGAATTATTTCTTGATAAGCAACATATGCTCATAACAGAAAATTTAAAGATCACATGCAAAAGTAAATCTCCTTAACTCAATGGCCGCCTAGCCAAGTCCTCTCCTTGGAAACAACTGCTGTGACCAATTGTGTATTTTTTCATATATATTTTATGCATATATCTGCCATCTACATGTTATATGATTTTAAATTGAAATTGAACTTGAGTACATCATGAGCTTATACAGAATAACTGGCAACATCCATAAACTCCTATTTTTCAAATATGTTTTGTGCCAAGCTTTGTCCGTTTTCCGTTAACCATTAATCCACCATCAATTTTAGTGCACGTCTGTTTTGGAAGCAAGAGGAAGGGGGCTCAAACTGAAAGTAGTAGGCACGCTGTAAATATGTGGACAAGACCTACTGTAAATGCGTAAATATGTCTCTGCGTTAAATACGTTTGCTTTATATATGAAAGTATGTCCTGTAGTGGGAAGTACAGCTTGGGGGATACAGGAAGGTCTCTGGCCTGTCCCTTGCTGGTGTTGAGCATCTCCTGGGATAGAATTCCCTAAGCCTTCTAAGATACCTGCGTGCCTGGCAGCTCAGCCTCTCTCCGGGTTTACACTCCTCTCTCTGCCCTTCTGCCCTCAGCTCTTGGAGAGACTTATTGATGCCTCCAGGAGGAGAATCCTTCTCTGGCACAGCGCCTTTTCTCCTAAGGGGGCTTACTCGCAAGCATTCCTACTACTGTCAGATGATTGATCTGGCTTTTGAGGTTTCCCCACCAAACGAGTATTTCCTTCCACTCCTCCTGCATCTCACCAACCTCGGTTTTTATATTCTTCACTGTGGACTTCCTGCTTTAACCAAGAAGTTCATTTTTCTCCTTAATCACACTGTGTCTGCATGGACCACACCCTCCCTTCCGCCCTTCTTATGTTTCTTTAAAAGACTATTGAAAACTTTCCTTTTTTTCACACAACCTCCCCTGTTTACCCAGCTTCTGAGCACACCTTTGCTTATTACTGTACTTTATGGGAATTTCTTCATCTGCTTGTAGAACGTGTCCTTGCTGAAAATGTTTTGGCTTTCTGATCTGTATGTAAGTTTTCATAGAAATCTTAAAAAAAATAGTCTGTTAGTGATGCCGCAGCCTTTCGTGCTTTCACTTCTCTGTCTGGAAAGCCTTTCCATCCCATCTCTACCTGCCTTAAGCCTTTCCCGTTCTTTAAGACCCTGCTGAACTTCTTTCCTCTCATCTAAGACCTTTTCCAATCATCTCCAGCAGGATTTAAAGGATTTAATCTTCCCTTTTGTATTTTTACCATTGCCAGGTGTACCCCATTAATGCAGCCTTACGGGATGGAGGTCTGTCCCTCTCTGCTGTGCACACACAGACACACATACATACACATGCACATGCATGTACACACGCACACACACAGCACCTGGTATGTAATAGGCAGTCAGTAAAGGATATTGAACTCACCTAATCCTACTGCCTGCGTTTCTTTACTGCCCATTTTCTTATTTCCAGTTACCTGCCATCTGGCTTCTGCCTTAGCACTATACTGAAATTGTTTCTCCAAATTGCTAGGGATCAAATTCCATGGCCTTTCATCAGTCTTTATTCTTTCTGACGGTTTTCTCTTTCTTGAAACTCTGATTTCTCCAGCCTTATGATGCTGCATCATACCGGCTCTTCTCTCCACTCTCAGCTCTCTGAGTATTCCATCTTCCCTCCCTGCCACTTTCCCACAGGAGGCTATTCCCCAGGGCTCAGCCGTCCTTCCTGCCTTCTATCTCAGCACTCCCTGTCGTGTCTTGCAGGAGACTCCCAGCCTCTGATTGTAGCCCTGCCCCGTGCTGAGCTCCAGCTCCACACTGGAGATTGTGGTGGGCTGTTTCCACTTGGGGTTCCGGACATTACTTGAGCACCTTCATTCTGTAAATCCCCAGGCCCAAGCCACGTGTGTATCACCCAGTCTTTCCTCTTCTCTCCTCTCCATGTCCTGTCAGTTACCACATCCTTCCATTCTTGCTTTCCAGTGCCTCCTTTCTTGCCTGTTGTTATAGCTGGGCATTGCTCCACTGGCTTCCGAGACTGGCTAGTTCCCACTTCCATCCCTCTGGCCTATTCACATCACATCAACCTTTCTAAAAGGGCACCTTTATAACTTTACTCTCTCATTTGGAAAGGCTAGTGGCTTGCTCTCACCTGCAGAGTAGAATCTAACCGTGCTGTCTTTTACTGGAAGACTGTGCGTGTCCCATTCCCTCCCTTTTCAGCACTACCTCTCACCTCTGCAAGGCATCCCCCACACCGAGTCCCCTGAACATGCCCGGCCTGACTGAGCCTGGGCTTTGGCTCACATAGACCCTCTCAAATGTCTTCTCCGCCTCTTACAGTCCTACCCTTCGTTCAGGGTCTTTTCAAATCCCATGTCCTCTCCTCCGTGGACTCCGCAGACTACCCCAACTAGAAATGATCACTCCCTCTTCAGAACAGTTGTAGTGCCTACTGCCGTACTGTTTCCTTGACACCATATTGCCGTGTATTACCAGAACCTCTACGAGTGTGTCTTTCACGAGTGTGTGTTTTTCTCCCTCCTTTTGTTTCTTCAGACCCTTTACCAACCCTTCATAGTGTATACCCAGTGGCCACCACTGTGATATCCGTGTGGCATTTTTCTGCCTGGCAGCCCTGCATCCCTAGAGGTTTGCTGGCATGGCCCGTTTTACCCATTTGGGGATTTCCCTCTCCCAATGGTGGTGCCTGAGCACCCTTCCCTTCAGGTCACCAAAGGGATGGAAAACAAACAAAAGGCTTAACCCTACCCCTCTTCCCAACTGCTGCTCCCTCCACTCCTCATTTTTAGCACTCTGACACTTAGAGGGCAAATCAGTATGGATAATTTCTTCCTTCACTTGTCACTAAAATAAATACATTTAGAATCTTTCAGTTAGGGGAGCTAGACACATCCCTTCCTGGGTGTATCTGGTATTGGATCTTGCTTTCAAAATGTGGTAGGAAAAAGAGTATCATCTAAAGCAGTGTAATGTGCGCTCTCACTACAGACTTAAAATTTGGTCTTAACCTAGTTTTTTAGAATGTGTCACAGCCCTCATTGAGATATGTGACAGTTTTCAGATTTTTTAAATTAAGCTGTTCTTGACTTATCTTAGTATTGAAAGCACTTTCTTAAATTTGATCACAGCAGGGAAGAGGTGGGGTACTGGAATGTATTTTTATGCTTGGGTAACTCAAATGGAATTTCACCAAACTTCTCACCCCCCAAGTCACCCCTCAGCTGAGAAGGAGCATAAGATATTCATCCTAAAGGGTAATTCTTTTTGAAAAGTTATAAGCACCTAAAAATAGGAGTTTAACGTGAATGTGTGTGCTCAACCGTATTTCTGCACAGGCTGCTAGTACCATACTACTCAACTGGAGGATTCTTTGATTCTATGCTATTACAATAGTTAAACTGCATTGATGAAAATGATATAATAAGGCCTATGAAATAAATATTTCTCCAAATATGGAAGGATTATCTCTGGGAGGTTGTGTTCGGTGTTCTATTAAATTTGCTCAGAAGATCTTAGGTTCGTTGCAAGTATCCTCTGTCAGAAAAACCTGGTGAACTGCCCTGCCCCTTGACTGTACTGGGGACAACCACGTTGGCCATATCCAGTGCTTCTTCTGAACTTGAGGACTTTCTGTAGGAAGAATGGGTGATGAAGGGTATAATACCCCTTCCAGAACTTGGAGTTAAACCTGTCTTTGAAAACAGATGCCACAGTTTGCCTGGGAAGTAGAGTCTTCCCTTTGCCTTGTCCTTCCCCTTGGGTTGGTTGGGTGATCAGCCAGTCCCTCTCCTTTCTCTCCATCTGACCTAATCTGGCCCATAATGCCTTCCCTTTCTCCTCTAGGATTCCCCTCTAATTCTGGAAGGTTCTTCTGCTTCCCAGTATCTGGCTACCTTCCCCATCTTATCCCAGTTCCTGCTATCTATCCCTCCTGCCTCCAAATCTGGATATTGATGCAGGACCAAATTGCCCAGTTTTCTCCTCCTTGGCCATATCAGGTAATAAAGCAAGAGTGGTTACAAAAGGCCCCCCTGAATAGGGAAAAGGATGAAGGCTGAAGAGTAATTTGGACACCAAATTAAAGTTACCATCAGAGCCCTCCTACCAAGACAGCAATAGGGAGCTTGTCTCAACATCCACTTATTGTTGGTAGGCCTGACATTGGGCTTCTGGCCTCTGAATGTTTCCTTGTGGATTTCCTAGTTGACTCAAAGAATTTATAAGCTCCTAGTACACACAGCTACTCCCACCTCTCCAAACCAAGCCTGTGTTGGCAAATGTCATGAACACAAACACTGAACTTATCTCTGAGGGAAAGCAGAGGCATTTAGAAGGCTTGGAGTCACCAGGTTGTGGGTGTATTCATATCCCCAAAGTCAAAGGAGGCCTCTCCTCTCCATCTCTGAGTCTTACTCTATAGTCTAGATACACTGGATGGATCTTCTTGCTAGCTTGAAAGTTACTTTGAGAGAATTCTAAGGCCAGTTCTCACTTCCTGTTAACTAGTGATAGATGTCCTTTTGTCTGGAACACTGTGTATTCCATTTCCGTCACATCCCAAAGCAGATCTCTGTGTTTGCTTAGCACTAAGTTTACAGTATTATTGCCTCTTGATCTCATTGTAAGACTTTGTGTACACCCCTGTCTCACCCCACTAGACTGTGAGCTAGCTGAAGTCAGAGATCACATCTTGTTCAGCACCGATCATTGAGTAGGTGGCGTGTAATGAATGCTTAATGTCTGTGATTTAATAATACTTGTTGTGGGAGTGACTGAAGGGATGAAAGAATGAATGAACCAACCAAACCTCATATTTTCCATCCTTAGACCAATTTTAGTGAACATTCCAAAGTAGCAGGATAGGGGAAATGGAAATAACTCACAAAGCCTAGGGGGTAAAATAACTTTCAATTTGTGTCAGTGTAAGTGCAATATTATAATAGATACACATGTTTAAAGTAAAAGATGTCCAAGGGGTGATGCGTTGTGTATGCCCAAGATTAACATTTTCTAAGTTGTTTTATTAAAGTGACTTTATGAAGTCAGGTGAGAGTAAATGCCATGCTTTTCTTTAATAGTAATAGTAATAATAATAATAATGCTTTTCTTGGCCTTGAAGCCATATTGAGATTTCAAAGAAAAGTAGGTTGGTGTGTGTTAAGATTACCTGGGGGGGCCTGGCCCCATGGCATAGTGGTTAAGTTTGATGAGCTTCACTTCGGTGGCCCAGGGTTCGCTGGTTTGGATCCCAGGCACAAACCTACACCACTCGTCAGTCATGCTGTGGCGGCAATGCACATATAAAAAAACGTGGAGGAAGATTGGCACAGATGTTAGCTCAGGGCTAATCTTCCTCAAGAAAAAAGAGGAAGATTGGCAACAGCTGTTAACTCACGGCTTACTTCCTCACCAAAAATAAATTAATTAATTAATGAAAATTTTTAAAAAAAGATTCCTTGGTCTCATTCACACGTTGATATATCTTTTGGAGATTCAAATTTAACGTTTAGCCCTGGACATCGCCTCATTCCACAGCTTGCAGGTCTTTTAAAGGGACAACAAGAATATTTCTCTAGATAATTTCAATTCTTATAACCAAGGGTCAATTCTGTGACCTGTGATTTTATTTGTTCCTAGTCTGTGCATGGCAGGAGGGGATGTTTCTGTCCAGGATACTTGGTATAAACTGCTGCTGTCTCAGGCACTATTAAGGCAAAGAACTGCATCGTTAACCCACCAGTGCCCATTTTTATTACAGCATTATTACTTGACATTTATTAAGTAATAACAATATTCTAAGCATCCTTAAGAAAGAAAGGGAGGGGGGAAAGATGGCTTATAGCTCTCTAAATTAAGGCTCACCAGACTAAAGTGCAATATGTTAGCTGTAGAATTTTACCTAATGAGAAGACTTTGTATGAGCTTGAGAAAATAACATCCCATGAGTACTTGGTTATCCTAAAGTAAGTGTGATCTGGAAATTGACTTGGGGTCCTTTCAGGTTGAATTAATGTTGACATCAGTTATGTTCTGTGTCTCCAAACTCTGTGTAATTATTGCCTCTTATTCCAGATATCTTTTATGTAAGTAAGAATTATTTTATCTTCCTTTTTAGAGAGATAAGCCTTGCAGCTCATATCCCAAATATGCCAAGGGTACCAATGATATGGTGGAAAATGAAAATTGCCCAACTGATTGTTTTTTCTGCCTCATACCAGATGCCTGACTTCACAAATCTTTTCAACTGAATAAATATTTCTTGTCAAAGACATTATTACTTGGAAAAATTTTTTGGAGAGAATATTTTTACTGGCATTAAGTTGCCTTTAACCTTTCTGTGACACTAGATTTTAAGAAATATTTACGAAACAAGAGAATTGGGACCTTTGTTCTTTGGAGATGCAGCAGAAGGTGGCCCCGTTTTTCTAAGTCAGACCCTTGGTGAGGAGCCCATGCAGCAGGATCCCCCCAGGGTTGCTGAGGTTGGGTTGGCAAGATGCCTCGAGGCTTCTCTGTGAAGAGTCGAGTAAGAGCTTCCTGCTTAGGGAAAGAAACTAGACGTCAGAGAGTCACATAGTGTCAGAGTGTATTATTGTCCCCTGAGCACTGTGAGAAGACAGAGCCGGCCAACCCCCCCAGCCTGCATGCGTTCGCATGTTACTTAAGTTCTCGCTCTCCTCTGAGGTTTGCCCTAACTGCCCCCATCATTTCCAAGGACCCAATATTGTTGAATAAGGAAGACAAACATATTGAAACCTGGAAAGCTTCTGTTGACCTTGTGTTCTGGCGTGTTTGTGCTCTTGTTAGGGTCTGTGAGGCCTGCTGGTCTCAGAAGAGTGTGCCTGTGTGTGGAGAGCGCTGCATTATTCTTTTCATCTGGGATAGGCGACTAGAGGTCCTATCTTTGGGATTTCCCTGGTTTTGGGTGATTTACTCAGGATCCTAAAATCTAAGGGAAGACTGGCAATACTTTCTTCTCCCTTCTTGCAGATCACCCTTCTCCTGTAGATCCAGATTGAGTTGTGATCCTGATGTCTTTTTCCAAAATCAACAGTAGATTAAAATCAAAATATTTAAATATGTTCAGAGATACTGCTCTTTGAAGCCTTGGGTTTATAGGGTAGAGTTCTGTAAACTCTGTTGTATCTCTAGCCAAGCTGGGTTTTTCTTTGAGAACACCTGAGTTGAATCTGTTGGTTGCGTGGTACAGTGCTGGTTATGGGTACCAGCCTGCTGTCAGCTTGAGTGGTTCATGGCAATAAGTGCTGGTCCGGGTGTAGTCAAGGTCAGCATCCCTTCCTCTGATAACGGGAGCCTCTGGGCATTTTTTGTGTTGAGATGATAGACAGCTTACTAGTTAACACTCATCATTTTAGGAAATAAATGTAAAAGAAAGTCTCCTGTTTTTATTTCATTTTATTTTTAAGATTTTATAGCAGAGTCTATATGAAGGCAAATTGAAACAAAGAAAGCAGGCAACTTTTGGAGATGTGTGTCCTCTAAAGTGTAATTTTGGAAATTTGATTACAGCTCAAATAGAAACATCATTAATAAAGATGCTTAGCAGTTATTACGAATGTCAGAAAAGCTTGAAATTGCGTCGTTTTTCAGATCTTGCACTGTTAGAGGCTGTTTACATTTTATTCTGAAAACTAATATTAGGATATTGTAATTTAAGGTAAAATTAAAAATGAGAAATATTTTAATAGAAGATAATGAATACATTTGAGATACTTTCTTCCTTTATATTGTATTTTATGATAGGTTTATTATAAGTAATAAAAATGAGTGAATTATAACATATTTTTAAATATTGGCAATTTGCTTGTTGGCTTTAGTTTTGTGTTGTAAAAGAAAAGCAGAAATCCTGACCACTGGGCTATCTAATGAAACGTTTAGCACAGAATAAAGTTAGAGCTTTTGCATTGTGCCACAGGAGTTATAGCTAAAGATTTGACCCCATGGCTCTGTTGTGTGCCTGCTATTAATGTGGTGGATTTCTTTCTTTGAAACCAGCAGATCCCATGAAGGATGCGTTGCTGGAACCTGTGAAGAAATCAGAATTCTCCATTTAGCACCAGCCTTTCTCATATCTGTCCTTGTACCCATCTCCTCCCCTCCCCAGCCCTTCCCTCCTATCTGTCTCTCCCTCCCTCCTTCCTTCTTCTGTCTGTCTCAGGGTAATTACTGGTCCAAATACAGGGAATGGATCCTTTTTTG
This sequence comes from Equus quagga, assembly GCF_021613505.1. Classification (NCBI taxonomy): domain Eukaryota; kingdom Metazoa; phylum Chordata; class Mammalia; order Perissodactyla; family Equidae; genus Equus; species Equus quagga. Next base: position 111,449,426 of record NC_060274.1, on the reverse strand, counting down.
TGCACCTGTACTCATAATGAATGATTTTTGTGTTCCCAAGAGCCTTAGGAATTGTGGCCACTAACTCATTGTCGTTACATGACTTCTTTAGCCTTGAGTGATGAGTGGTGTGAGAGAGCTCTCGCCATATGTTTTCCTCCTCTGAAGTTACCTTATTATCCTTGCCATTTATATTCACAGAACTAAAAAGATGGGTAAGTAGTTTTCCTCCAAATATAAAGCTCAGACCCACATCAAAGAAGTTTCTAAGACGTGAAAGTAGGAGAGGCAGCAGCAAAACCAACAGATAGTTCTAAAACAGATAACTGAGTATAAAGGTATTATGGAGTCTTTAGAGGACAGTTCTGAATACTGCTCATCTCAGCTTCATTTTTATCAAAATGTTTTCATTTCCCTTTGACCAGTTACTTCGACTTACAAAAAGCTATCCCAAAGAAATAATCAGAAACAATGGTAATAATTTATGTCCATTACCATGTTGTCTTAAGCACTGAAAAATTAGAAACAGCTTAAATGTGTATCTTTGTTCTTTTTCATTATTTTCGAAAGTTTCTACAATGGACCTGTCAGTGCCACAAGAAAAATGCTTGGATATATTTTCTTAGCTGCCTGTTAAGTGAATATTAGCATTAAGCGTTAGCAAAAATTGTTTCACCGCCTGCAGAAGATCCACCAGGAGTGCTGCTTTTGATTCTGTTCTCTGTTCAAAGCTTTGCGTCTCCAGTTCTGCTGTTGAATACTGTCGGCAAGCTCCTTGGCCTTAAGTGCCTCTGGGTGGGGTGGGGTGGGAAGGGCAGGGGGCCAGCTGCTAGTGCTTGAGGGAGTGAGGGGAGCGGAAGGGAGCAAGAAAAGTAGGGACAGATGTACATGTGCTGGGATCCATTAAAAGTCCCCAGTAATTTCAAGTGACTACTAAACTAGATTTTTTAATTGTTTTTGATCAATATATATTTATAAGTGTCAACTTTATTCCACCAATTCCTTTTTGCTAAATATGATTTTGGATAACTGTTTTCTCTCTCACTTTTTTATCGTTGTTCTGAGTTCTGCAAATTTATAGTTTATCTTTCTCTTAACTTTTGTCATTCACCATTTCTTTTTTTAATCTTCTTTCCATATGAAGAGATTAAGTTGTTTAAATGTCTCTTGCAGCTAAGATTTAATTTTCCTTCTTAGGTATCTTGAAATTCTGCCTTTTGTTATTTTTGCCTAATAGTGACTTTTTCTGTCAGCAGGAATGGAAGCAATCAATAAAAATCAGTTGCTGACTCAATGACTGTATGGGGGGTTTACCATAATGCATATTGGAAATGTCTTTGAGACCCTTTTCCTGAATGGAGGGTGCCATGGCTTGTGTTTTATGGCCTTCTAATATTGGGCAGTAATCTCATTTAGCATTTTCCCAAAGTGAAAACAGTGCATTAGGGCAGCATAACAAGCATTTAGATCAATACAGAGGCAGAGCTTTGCCCGTACAGATTAATCCAAGCAAAATGTACCAGAATCTACTTCAGGAACTGGGAGACAATTATGTTGATTTCTACTCCTCTTTCCCCCTTTCTACCATCTAATCATCAATACAGGTCGAAGTGTATACAAAAAGCATTTCAGAAGATGTCTGCATGCATGTACACACACACACACACACACACACAGAACAGACTACCAGACAGGAAATCAAGGGCCCTGGAAGTGAGTAGTATTGATTTGTGGTGATAAAAGTATATTTTGACACATTTCAAATCATAAATAACTTATGCATTTTAACTTGCATGACTAATAGCTCAACTCAGGGTAAATGCTTATATACAACTTAAATGACCTCTTTCTAAGGAGTCCATAGTATTAGATGAATGAATCCCATTGTGAATAGTCTTTCTAAAATTTTAAAAATATACACCATCTTCTTATGATGTGTGCAGTATGTGGAAGGAACTCTTTTCGTGCATGTTAATGGGGAAGGGCCACATATCTGGCTGGGATTGTTCCACTCCTCTCTCCCTGTTCCCCTTCCCCCTGCTTTTGAATCGAAGATATATTGGAGGGATGATGGTCCTCAACACTAGGATAGACTGCAGCCCTGCTTTCCTGTGAACTGTTATATGCATTGGTCATATATTTGCTAGGTGCAGCTGGCTTGATGCTTAATCATATTTTATTCAGTATTTATCCAGATATGTATCTTGCTATAATCAGTCATTGGTGTCTGTGCTTCTACTTTTCAAAGCACAGCTGACTCCTTTTAGATCGTGATGTTCATAGTAGGGGATTAGGGAAATCCATGTCCAGAAGAATTCACAGACATCTGAACTTCGAAATCTTAAAGAGAATTGAAACTCCTAGGATCGGATTTAAATTCTGTTCTTAGGTTTTGGCAAAGCAGTAAGGTAATGAATGAAAAAGGAAAAGCAATGTTATGTAAAATTTGTGGGATTATTTTTTCCCTGTATGTCTGCTTTCTTTAGAGGGTAGTAGGAAGTAAATTCTCTCAGGGACCAGTAACATGGTTTGCATTTCAGTTTTCTATTCTAGCAAAATATATATTAGCTTAGTGTGTTGGATAAAAGTAATAAGGAGACAAATCGTCACCCAGGGGTTTCCTTATTGATGAGAAATATTCCTCCTGTGTTCTCTAGGGGTTTTTTAGAACCCATTAAATTTAAAATAATGCTATTTCAAGATTACTATGGAAATAACAAAATTTAAATTTCAAAAAAAGAACTGAAATGAAAGACTGGAAGCCTTTTGCATTAAGCAAAACTAATTTGAAAAAATATACGAATTCCTAGATTAAAAGTGATAATATGTATTTCCTCTGTGTGTGTTTAGCCTTATAATCCAAGTTCCTCTACCCTCTTAACAAGAATATTTCGTTTTTGTTTGTATAATTCATTTGGTTTATTTTGTTATCATTTCCAAGGGTATATTATAAGCTTTTTGGAAGCATTTGTTTGGTACTGCATATTCAATGAAAGCAAATCTAAATAAAATCTGAGATTTGTAAATATAGTTAGTAATGTTTTAGCACAGGGAATTAAAAAAATTTTTGTCTCCACCCATTTGTATTCTCAACAATTTATTGCATGACTTCTATAAGAGGTGTTGATACCAATAGCTGAGGTCACAAAATAAGACAGTCCTTACTTCTTGGAATTTGCATTCTAGTAAATGCAGACTAGTAAGTTGCACTAGATTCTAGTGTAGTCCATGCTCAGTACATGGTGAAAGAAGTTAATACAGGATCAGGGGGTCACCATAAAGGGAATGATAGACCCTACCTTGATGGGGAAAGCTAGTGAAAGCTGTATAGAGAAGGTTACACTTCTATGCTTAGCTCAAGAATTGAAAGATAAGTAGATATTTTCCAGAGATATAGAAATGGGTGGGAGTTTGGGTACAGAGCATTTCCAAAATCAAGAGCAGCATGAGCAAAGACATGAAGGGGACATGTAAGAACCAAACTCTGAAAGTGATTTGGTCAGGTCACAGCATTGTGCAGCATGAGGAATTAAGACTAAAGAGTAGGCAGGAATTTGGGGCCAGACGAGTGGCACAGTGGTTAATTAGCACACTCTGCTTCAGTGGCCTGGGATTCATGGGTTAGGATCCCAGGCACGGACCTCCACACTGCTCATCAAGCCATGCTGTGGTGGCATCACACATACAAGATAGAGGAAGGTTGGTAACAGATGTTAGCTCAGGGTCGGTCTTCCTCACCAAAGCATAAAAAAAAGAGGCAAGAATTTGTGAGAAGGACCTGCCTATAGACCTTGTTGTACTTTATTGAGAAAGCAATAGAGAGAGATACTGTCTCAGATTTATGTATTAGAAAGAACCTTCTGGAAGGTAGGAATAGAGGGTGGGCGCTAAGAGACAGAGAGACCAGTTTGGAGGTCATTGCTTGAATCCCGGATATAAATGATTAGATATTAATATAACAACATGAGTGTGGAGAAAGAGGACCAGACTGCAGGAACTCGAACTTTGTGACCAACTGGATGTGGGAATGGAAGAGAGAAGTTAGGGCTCCCAGGTTTCTGACGCCGCTGGCTGGGCTGAAGAGTGTTGGCCCTGTTCACAGGGTTTAGGTTTGAATTTAGGCAGGAACGTTAGATACAGTGTCCAGAGAGGCTTGTGGTGGTATGAACTAACGGAACTAATTTCATAGAAATCGTTTACCTTGTGTGATATCTTTCTTTAAAGGTTGAAGAAAATTACTTTCCTTAAACTTTTCTCTACATTTGCAACATTTACATCTTATTTAATGTCTTATATCTTCTTTAGCCTTGATATTTATTCTGATTGAACCATTTGTCTCAGTGGTCTCTGTTTTTGTTTTCAGGCGGTATGAGTTTCATCCAGTCTGTGCTGATCTGCAGGCCCAAATTCTCCAGTGTTACCGCCAGAACACCCAGCAGACTCTCAGCTGCTCTGCTCTGGCCACCCAGTACATGCGCTGCGTCAATCAGGCCAAACAGGTGGGTGTGCAAGCCAAGCTGCTGGGGCGCCAGAAGAATGGAAAGTCCAATGTCATGGGGCAGTGGTAAGGACTTAGGGGCTAATGTGTATGAAAGAATTTTACAAACCAAACTAGTCATCATCATCAAGGATTGCTGTAACGAGTCGGTTGGGTCATAATCACCTTCCATCCAGGTGGTTATGGGAAGAGCCCATATTCTCCTTATCCAACTCATTTAGTTGCCGGGAAAAAAAAGATTCTTACTAAAATAATACTTTTTCCAGTTGCTCTGAACTTTTGTCCTCTATTCTGTAATAATTGTGTCCTCAAGGTCATCGCCCCATATTTCTGGGCCAACACTCAAAGCCAGCAGGGAGGAAGGACACAGCTTAAAGGACCAGCAGCTTCGGGTCCATAAGCTGCAAGTAGTCATGCAGAGAGCCTGGTTTAGAAGAACAAAAGACAAACAAAAATCCACCATTTGAGCACTGTTCAATCGTCCACCGGTTGGCAGAGTCCGCTCAGTTGGGCAGTGAAAAAGAAGCCAGAGATAGGATTTAGGAAACAGTTTCCATCACTTGTGTATACCATAGCCGTATTCTTTTCTTAATCCTTTATATCAGAATAATATGATGTTCATAGGACATGTATTTTCTCTAATTTATATGCTTTAGAAAGCTAATGATAAACCCTGAAGCTGGCAGGTCACATAATTGCCTATCATTTAACTGACTTAACAGTTGGATGTAGGTTGTTCTGAGAGACGGAAATTGTCGGAAACCTTAGTTCTTTCTGCTGACAAGCTCCCTAGAGTTGACCTTCTAACCCAGCTAAATCTAGCCTTTGAGTTACACAGCATGCCTTTCTGCAGTCTAATTTGCAGTAGTTAATAATAATACCACTTAGTGTAAGTTTCCAACACTCTGTAAATATCTGATGGGAGGGTTGGCGTTGTCTGGATAGCTGGAAAATAACAGCAACACTAGTAGAAAAATACAATCAAGATTTATTGAAAGCCTATGTTATCTTTAAAAGCCCCATGGCTTGAGGCTCTTTTCTGTTTCTGGCTTGTCGCAGCACTTGTTTAACTCTGAGTAGCATACCAGGGATTCTTTTTCAAAGGTCTTAGGTGGAAGTAGTGTTGCTAATGTTAAGTTAGTACATTCTATTTGTCAAAAAGAGCTTCTGCTATGTTCTTAACAAGCCCCAACCTTCAATATTAGTACTAACTGAAGCACTTGAGACCTATAAGTTGGGCTCTTGGATTTTCCTAATTTGATGTTAGTGCTGTATTGAGGTGGGGGTGGTAGTCAGTGCAAAGAATGGCTGTGACACTGGGATCTCACACCGGTGCCTATTTCCACAGTGTGGTTTGTAACATCACTGCAGTAGCCACTGCAAGGGTGTCTAGAGTATTGACTCTCTCCTGCCTGTCTAGGTTGTGTTGTGTCATCTACACAGACCACATGAGATCAATGGCATATGCTTATAGAATAAAACAAAGTTCACTTGTGACAAAATCAAATATGCCACAGGGTGCAAGAGTTCAAATTGGGTAGATCTGAGTTTGTGTCCAAGCCCTGCTTGTTCTCGTTCTGACCTGGGCCTTGATTTTTCTCATCTGTGAATTGGGGTAATGGTATCTCCACTGTTGTTGCAAGGAGATTACATTTATATAAAGTATTCAGTAAATCTTCTATTTTTCTTTCTTTCCTCAGTTGTATTATTTCATGTTGAAACCAACTAAACAGATCAGCCAAAAGCATCAAATTATTACCAATGATTCCAAAAGACACCCTCTTTTCCCTCCCACCCAATCTGCAATATAATTTATTAGTATTTTCAGTGAGTATGTTTCAGGTGCCTGTTTGATGACTCATATATTCAAGTATTAGGACTGTATAATACCAGGTAATGTTAAAAAGATTTATGTCCACAAAACCTTTTTATCGTAAGATAGGCAACATTGAAATGGGCAAGGGCCAAGAAACAATACCTTGTTATTTCTATAGTACTTTAGATTTCAAAGTGATTTCACATCCATTCTCTTACTTGTTTTTTATGACAACCTGAGATGTAAATAGAGAGGTTTTATTTTCACCATTTTGCAGTTGAGAGAATTGAAACCCAGGGAAGTCGTGATGGTAAATTTAACAGCTAGACCAAGATATACCTTGCCGTAAAAACAAAAAATTTAAAAATAAGTAGTGTTTGGTTTTTGAGTTGGGTGTGTGAAGGGACATCCATTATCCACTAATACAGCAATAAAGCTGTGAGGGAAAATGTGAATGATGATCGTGAAGTGAAGGGAGAAAATTTGAAGATCACATTAAGTAGCAATGGAGACTGCAGATACCGTGGGAGAGTGAGATGATGAAGGTCGTGAGCAGAGGTGTCGGGCAGCACTGCCCCATTTTAAGACCATGCCAGAGTGGCCACCAGGGGTTTGTATTGGTATTTCATGAGTAGTCACTTTTCCTCAAATACCACGTTTTCCTTTTTCTCCTCGTGAAGTCAGTCTAACCTTGTGACCTCAGCTCTGCCTGTTGTAGAAGACACTTCAGCATATACGTGGTCCTGATCGTCGATTGTAGCAGTTCCTGACCAGTCCACTCCCCTTCTTATGTTTCCTTGTTAAATCCGAAGAACAAGCTGGACGTGCTAACATGGAAAATACTAAACACAACAACCCGTTAGATCGTGTTGTCCATTTCCGGCATAGTGGGAGAGTTTTCCCCCTGGAATAATTCCAGGAGCCAAATCCATCCACTTTTAAATGTCTCATAAGATTGGGCTTTCACTGGTTCCCTTGGGGCAGTTCTGTAGACTAATAGATTTTACCGATAGGAAAATTTCCGGATGTTCCTTTGCCTTACTTTTTCTTCATTATCCACCCACTTATTCACATCAGTCTTTCTTCAGCTATTCTTAAACAATTCCTCATGGGTTGACATGAGGCATTTAGACTGTTACTTCCAGTATATTAAGTTATGTGTTCTTCGTAAGAGTAAAGAGATATTAAATTGCTATAATTATTATTTCTAAGACTTAAAAGCTACTGGCTAGCTATATGAGATACAGCATTTAAAAATGTAAGAAGACATCAATTGATAGACTTCTATGTCTTTTATTTCTTGTATCTGCTTAGCTTCATAGCTTTCTATGAACTCCCAAGATTGAACTACCTGTTTTTACCATTAAAATCTGATTCCCGTTCAGTCTTGCCTCACCTACCTTACAGGAGACCATGGAAAGGAGGGGAAATGGGAAGCTAATAGCATTTGCCCACTAGAGGACTGAAATGTGCCCAAGTTCTGTTTATAAATGGGGAGTGTGTAGAAAGGGCTTCCTCTCAGGTCTGCATTGCCTTTGTTCCCTGGGACACCCCACTGCCCCTCAATTTATCTGCAGAATCCAGCTGCTCAGGGGGCAGCAATTCTAAGCATTCCAACTCTTTTCCCAGCCCTGCTGCTATTGACAGAAAGGTACAGAAGCTGGATGGACTCTTGGGGAACATTCTGTGTTCACTGGAGGGTGGGGTTTATGGGAAATGCTGTAGCTAACATTCCAATCTAGTCCTGGTGACCTGGGCTTCAGTTTCTTCTTTAGTAGATAAAGGGTTTGAACTAAGTGATCCACCAAGGCCTTCCAGCTCCTTTACTCTAGGACTGATTCCACATCCATTTATGAGAGCAAGAGGTGTGCACAAGCACACATGTTGTGAGCACATTCAGATTAAGAGATATGGGCTGTTTAGTGCAGGCAGCACCCCTGCTTTGGGGACCTCCAGCATTTGTGCCTCTGCCTCTTAGATTTTGCTGTCAGCCTTAAGCTTTCAATCTCCAAGCCCTTCTGACTGGTCTGCATATTGCCTGGCCTCCCACAGCTATGTACCCTTTCCTTGAAGCCTGTACTCCTGACAGCTCTGAGGAAGCCAAGGTGGCAGAATGAACTGAGAGAGGGTAAAAACAGTTTCACTGTTTCTCCAAAGTCAGTGATGTGAAAAATGGCTATCTGAATGCTGCTTGGCAGTGTGTAGCCTGCCAGCTAATGAACTGCATTAGAAAATGTGGGCTGTCTACCTCTAGCCAGCCCTAGGCCCCTTTGTACTGTGATGACTTTCACTCTAGGCACCAGAGACCATGGGTGGTGAGGGACTGTGGAGACGGAGCAGCAAACCAGATCAGAAGAGCCAAGGAAAGACCAGGACTTTCCTTGAGAGGCAAAGGCCAGACCCAGGAGATGCCCAAAGGACAGAGGTCAGCATGAAGCCTGGAGTCAGATTATGGAGGCCAGTCAGGAGTTGATAAACCAAAGCAGAGGTTTAAATCAACAACAAGTCAAGCAAACAGCTCGGCTGAAGGAAAGACCTAAATGAAGTCATCTTATAAGTAAAGCAGCCCTCACTCAGGCCTATATGCTTCTTTGCTGGTGTCTTTGAGGAGACCAAAAACTGACCTGGTTGTAGTGGGGAGCATGGGGTCAAGACTCGGATAAGTGAGGCTAAATCCAAGCATGAAGCTCCTCCATCCCAAGGCTGGTGCACCCTGGTCTTCATTTTGAAAATGTGAATGATACCTCCAAGTCTATAGCTAACCTCTTAAATAGAAAACCTTAAGATCAGTGCATCTGGAGGAATTTACCAGGGCAGAATTTGTCAGCCTTCTTAAGGACAGTGTATTTTATCTCCCCTCTGACTTGGATTTGTGTTAGACCAGAGCTCAAATATTTGAAAACATAGTAGTAGCTATCAAAATTCTTGAAAGCAGAACCTAGTGCCAGAGCAAGCTGTATTTTATCATTGTTTTTAGATGAACTATAAATTACCTGCAAATGATTTAATAGACACATAGGCTGTTGGAGCTAGAAAGAGCTTAGAAATCACGTTACCTAATAGCATCTTTTCCCATGGAAAAATCAGCACCCAGAGAGTTTCACTGATCTGTAGGTGGGTGGAGTCCAGATCGCAATAGCCTGCTCCTGATGCCACACCCAGTGCACTCTTCTCTGTGGAGTCAGATCTCAAATGCATGTAAGCATCAGAAGCACTTGGGGAGTTTATTTTAAAACACACATGCCTGGCCCCATCCCTGGAGATTCTGATTCAGAAGGTCTGAGGAGGGACCTGGGCATCTGAACTTTCCACACATTCCACAGGTAACTCTGTGCACAGAGTTTGAGAACCATAGCTCTGGAGCCCATTGGCCTGGACTGCCTTTGAGGCCTTCAACCTTTGGGAGGTCCTGCCGGGTCTTTGTTTTCCTGTTTCACAAGATGAGGAGCTGCCGCTACCTATCACTGCCTCCCAGGTCTGAGCCATCTGGCAGAGGTCTAATCAGACTAACCTTAGGAGCTAGTTCCCAGTCCAGCCTCAGGAACCAATTGGAAGATGTCTTGGACAGAGGGCGAGAATCCCTAAAACAGTTCTCTCCTCCCTCCTCTTGCCCCCATTGAAGCTGTAGGTGCTCCTGACTGAGGGGCCACACCTGGTTTTCGTGGATGGGAAGGAGGAAAGAGGCACCCAGCCAAAGTAACAGGGTCTCCTGGTCAGCTCACAATTGTGACTAGACTCTCCTTTGGCTCTGCTGCTCCCGTCCCCTGACCCACGTCAGGGGCCCTCTCCTTACATAGTTGCTTCTGATGTACATGGACGCCCACTTTCAGGGAGCACAAAAATAAATCAAGAAGGTTAACTTTCTGGGAAAACCTATGGGAGCATGTTTTTATTCTATTTGAAAGCTTCTTTATTGTCATCACCTAATGACATTTGTTAATCACCCAGCTGGGCCACTCATCCTCAGGATGACACATGTGTGTTCCATAATAGATTTCCCATCCATTGCTGGGGTGGCCCTTTAAATTTGTTACCCCAGCCTCTTCCATGTTGGGAATCCTTTTCTAACCCACTTTCTGAGAGTAATAGTTGCTTTATGACATTTTCTTTTCTTTAATCTAGGTTTAATAGAAGAAATATTACCATGGTAATAGACTTTCATTTTTATTTTCTTTTTTGGTGACAAAGATTGGCCCTGAGCTAACATATGTTGCCAATCTTCCTCTTTTTGCTTGAGGAAGATTATCCCTGAGCTAACATCCGTACCAGTCTTCCTCTATTTTGTATGTGGGACACCACCATGCTGTGGTGTGTAGATCTGCGCCCAGGATCTGAATCCGCAAACTCCGGGCCACCAAAGCAGAGCGTGCAAATTTAACTACTACCCTGCTGGGCCGGCCCCCGACATTCATTTTTCTTAGTGGGTATTTCTTTTCTAGTACTTATCCTTCAAGAGTCAGAACTGTAATATGTTAGTGTTTTGTCTGTTATTGCAGCAAGTTGTATAAACAGTTAATTACTTATAACTTAATGTGAATATTACACAGAGCATTTGTCATAAAAGATTTGAAACAAGATCCAGGCATTAAAAAAAGTTAACTTGTGTTTCCTCCAAAATAGGAACAATAAAGAACAGCACTTGCTGGGGGGAATAGACAGATATTGAAAACAAAATGAGTTAGCTAATCAGATTTTCAGGTGGTCAGGAGTGGTACTCGGAACACAGGCAAAGCTCGTTTTGTGCTGCTCATATATTGAGTTAATTGATTACTTTTGCTTCTATCTCACCGTCTTCTCATTCTGTTTTTACCACTCCCTATTCCCCCTCATAGCTCCATTCTCTTTCACTCCCCACTTTTCCTGTCCCTCCTTAAAAACTCAGGTACACCCAGGACTCGTTCCCATTTTAGTTTTCCCCCATAAACATTGCCTCTGTACACCTTCCTCCTTCCATCCCCAGCTTCATTAGGTCCTTTGAAACCTTGGTGAGATGCTGGGTAAGCTTAGTCAGAGACCAGCACTCTGAGTGGTATCTTTTTAGAAAAGTAAAACTGTTTTTATTCTCTTCATGATTATTTAGCAATCCACGGTTTCCATAATTTCTCTTAAATATATTGAGACAGCCAGTAGCTGACACACTGCTGTGATAGTCAACCCCTCCAAGAAAACTATAATTCAAAAATCAGTTGACAAGGTTACTGTGTAACAAAAATATTGGAGGAAAACAGTTCAGATCGTTTTAATAAGTGGAAATGACACACACTCTCTGGTCTCCAGAGGTACTGCTTTGTCTGACCGTGTGAGCTGCCAGTTGTTCCTTCCGGAGCGGCTGGAATCAGAAAGAGAATTGGGAAAAGAGCAGTGTCGATGTCTGAACCATTCTCTCCTTTAGGTAAAATTCACCCAGCTGTTTATAAAAGGAGTTTCTGCAGGCCCAAATACATGAATGATGAACAAATGCAGGGAATTTCTTTCTCCACGTTAAGATTAACTATTAGCAGTTCCTTAAATGAAGGAAGCAATTTTTTATAACTTGCAAATCTTCTCCCTGATTCTTTGGGGGATTTCCTATGTTAATTTATGCAGTGTTAAATTTATGCAGTGTTAAAATTCAGCCCAACAGCAGCTACTTTCAGAACCAATGCAGAAATGGTAGGAGAACCTATAAGATGGACGCTAAATGACATAGACCCTACCAAGCCTCAGGATCCCTCCAGCCGAAGGCCCTTAGGTCTGGATGTGAGCAGGTTTTGTTGCATGGTTTGATATAGTAATAACATAGAATGTTTTACCAATTAACTTATTTTTTTTAAATTTGACTTGACATTGTATTTGTTAATGTCTCTGACAGAGCGAGGCAGTTTTGTACCACCTCTGACACCCTTGGGTGGCAACTGAGTGCAGTTTGACAATGTGTGTATAGACCAGTCCTGGAAGACACCAGCTTGTCCCTTGTGTCTTGAAAGAGTCACCGATGAATCAGCTGAACCACTGTGCTATCTTTGGGGATTAGAATTATAAAACATGTAGCAGGGTGTTTTGTGAATGTGGTTACTTCTCCGTGTTTTATATTTTTTCAAAAGTCTTCTTTTAGTGTCTTTATGTCAGACAGGCCTGCTGAGCTTCTAACCAGCCAGGGTCCAGCTTGTCTCTCCTAAGGAGAGTCTGACATTCTCAGCATTACATGATCTGGCTGAAAAATTACCCTTCTGTATTTGGTTGAGGTTGCAGGGAGAAGAATAGTAAAAAGACTCCCTAGACTCTTGGAAAACACTAAGTATTGCTTTCATTATGTTGTGGTTGCTGCAGATTATTTGAAAAGAGGTACACATTGTCACATGGCTATCGCTATAGCCATAGGGCCCAAACGGTAGAGTGAGGCACAGCCAGGTAGTCTTGACCAGGCAGATAACAGCTTAAAGTTCCCATTGATATGTTGAGGAAACTAGTGAGTGTATAACCTGCAAAATGGCATTGCTCGTAAAGTGGTCATTTTCTTTCGTAACTAAATGCCCTTAGGTGGGCTCAGTATAGATCTACTTTATACTGACTTCAGTTTTGTACTAATAAATAATGTTGTGGTGAGGTTGTCTAAATATCTGGAATTTATAGAGCTTCCCGTCCATGGGGTTGGAGAGACGTTTATACAGATCAGTCACAGTGATGTGAGGATGAATGACATTGTGATGTTGCCTGGTCTGTTTCTGCATGGTAGGTACTCAATTTTTAATTTTTCCAACAAATACAGAGCTCATATGCATGATGGGTTTAAGAGAAGACTCTAGGGGCCGGCCTGGTGGTGCAGTGGTTAAGTGCGCACATTCCGCTTGTCGGTGGCCCGGGGTTCACTGATTTGGATCCCAGGTGCGGACATGGCACTGCTTGACAAAAAGCCATGCTGTGGTAGGCGTCCCACGTATAAAGTAGAGGAAGATGGGCATGGATGTTAGCTCAGGGCCAGTCTTCCTCAGCAAAAAGAGGAGGATTGGCAGTAGTTAGCTCAGGGCTAATCTTCCTCACCAAAAAAAAAAAGAGAAGATTCTATTCCAGTATTGGTTCTACAAGACAACTCTGCTGCCAAGTCTTCCACTTATCTTTCCTGTTTTCTCTAGATACATCTAGCTTTCTGATTTACTTCCTCCTTGACTGAATCATTGTCTTTTCTGAGCATTTCTGTGTATGTTCTTTCCCAACTAGTTTGCCTGCTTTTATATCTATTCTTCTTTTGTACCTCATGGGTGTAGAATTCTTAGAAACCTATAATCACTGATTCTTTAGGATAATCTATCCATTTTGTGCTTCTGTGACCCAACACACTTGTATGTCATTCCACTATTTCTGTTCTGCCCCTTTATTTCAATCCTTTTTCTTCATTTTTGACCTTAAATCTTTATCTCTAAAGACGCTTTATCTCTCTTCCCAAGCCTGCAACTTCCTTCTAGACATTTCCATCTAGGACGTCTCACCATCATCCCAGAGTCACAGATCCAGAATTTAAGTCATCCTCCTCATTCCCAAGCTGGCTCCTCCCACTGACTTACCTGGTTCTTTTGGCGACACCGTCATTCTCCCTGTCACTAAGGATCCACCATCCCTTAGGTCTCACCATCACTCTTTTTCTTCCTGTATCTTTTTATGGCTCTGTCTATTTCTCGTTCCCGCCCTTGCTTGGTTTCTAGTCCACCCACTCCCTGGTCTTCCTGCCTCCAGACTCTCCTCTCTTGGGTCCATTATATAAGGATGTCAGGGTAACCTTCCTAAATGACATTCTCCTATTGAAAGGCGTGTTGGATTCCCAGGTTTTTTCATTGGCCAACAGGAAGTATCTCAGCCTGGCATTCACTCTGGGCCCTTTTTACCCTCTTTTCTTTGGTACATCCTGAGTGCCCACCCTTTCTTCTAGGTAGGGCTGTCTCCTCCATCCTCCATACATACTGGGCTTATTCCACCCTCTGAATCTTTGCCACTGCTTCCCACCCTTGCCCCTCCCCAAACCTACCCTCAGTCCTTCTGTGTGTATTCTCTCCATAATGAAAGATCATCTGAGGAGCCTCCTCTGGTCACTCCAGCTGCAGAGAGTTGTCCTGTTCTGAACTATACAGAACCACTCCTCTTTTGTGCTATTCCCTAGAAAAGTACACAAGAAGGTGGGAAACAGGAGGAAGGAAAAAAGGACTTTTTCCTGTCTATCTTTCTGTTCTTGAATTTTATATTGTGTGTTTGTATTACTTATTCAATAAAATAAATTTTTAGCATATATTTAGCAAATATATTTTTTAAATAGCAAATTACTCTGTATTATGCCTTAATTTTCCATGCGGGTGTGTATTGGTTTCCCCAAAGAACCTAACTCAGTGTAGTGAGTACCCAGTGGGAGCTCAGTTAAGAGCTGGGTGATTAAGTGGCTGGAAGGATGAGGGATGGAGGGAAGAAGGCGTGAGCAGAGTAGAGGCAATTTTAGGCCTGACCTGGCCTCCTTTTCCTGAGTAATTTCAAAACTAAAGGGAAGAGGATTGCTTTTGTCTTCTTAAAGATCCCTAATGGGGCTGGACCGGTGGCGCAGCAGTTAAGTTCGCACATTCTGTTTTGGCAGCCTGGGGTTCGCGTGTTCAGATCCTGGGTGTGGACCTATGCACCGCTTATCAAACCATACTGTGACAGGTGTCCCACGTGTATAAAGTAGAGGAAGATGGGCACGGATGTTAGCTCAGGGCCAGTCTTCCTCAGCAAAAAGAGGAGGATTGCAGCGGATGTTAGCTCAGGGCTAATCTTCCTCAAAAAAAAAAAAAAAAGACTCCTAAGAAAGGAGACAGTATACTACCCTGCCCCAGCTGTAGAGTTTTAGTCTGATAGTTCAGAATTCTTCCTGTCTAGGATTTTGTAGATAGAAAATCCTAAAGACTCAACCAAAGAACTGTTAGAACTAATCCATGAATTCAGTAAAGTTGCAGGATACAAAATTAATATACAAAAATCATTGGCCTTTCTATATACTAACAACAAATTTTCTGAAAAAGAGATCAATCCCATTTACAATCGCACCAAAAACAATAAAGTGCTTAGGAATAAATTTGGCCAAGGAGATAAAAGATCTCTACTCTGAAAACTACAGGACATTGATGAAAGAGATTGAAGAAGACACAAATAAATGAAAGGGTATCCTGCATTCATGGATTGGAAGAATTAATATTGTTAAAATGTCAGTACTACCAAAAGCTATTTATAGATAGATTCAATGCACTCCTTATCAAGATTCCAATGGCATTTTTTTATAGAAGTAGGAAAAGTACTCCCAAAATTTATAGAACCACAAAAGACCTTGAATAGCCCACGAAATTCTGCAAAAGAGGAACAAAGCAGGAGGTATCACACTTCCTGATTTCAAGCTATGCTATAAAGCTGTAGTCATTAAAACAGTATGGTACTGTCATAAAAAAACAAAAATAGACCAGTGGAACAGATTGGAGAGCCCAGAAGTTTAACCCAAGCATAAAACAGTCAACTAATATTTGAAAAAGTGAGCCAAGAATACTCAATGGAGAAGAGACAGCATCTTCACTAAATGGTGCTGGGACAACTAGATATTCACATGTAAAAGAATGAAACTAGACCCCTATCTTACACCACTCACAAAAATTAACTCGAAATGGATTAAAGACTTAAATGTAAGACGTGAAACTCCTAGAAGAAAACGTAGGAAAAAAGCTCTTTGACATGGGTCTTGGAGAGATTTTTTGAAAATCACACCTAAAACACAAACAACAAAATAAAAAATAAACAAGTGGGACAACATAAAACTAAAAAGCTTCTGCTCAACGAAAAAAGACAAGCTACAGAATGGTAAAAATATATTTGCACACCATATATCTGATAAGGGGTTAATATTCAAAATATATAAAGAACTTATACAACTCAATAGCAAAAAAAAAATCCAACTAAAAAATGGGCAAAGGACCTGAATAGACATTTGTCAAAAAAAGACGTATGAATGGCCAACAGGAACACGAAAAGATGCTCATCAGCACTAGTCATTAGGGAACTGCAAATTAAAACCACAGTGAGATACCACCTCTCACCTGTTAGAATGGCCATCGTTAAAAAGATAAGAACTAACATGCTGGCGTGGATGTGGAGAAAAGGGGGCCCTTTTGTACACTGTTGGAATTGTAAATTGGTACAACCACTACGGAAAACAGTATGGAGGATCCTCAAAAAATTAAAAATAGAACTACCATATGATCCAGCAATTCCACTCTGGGAATATACCCAAAGGAAATGAAAACACTGACTCGAAAAAATATCTGCACTGCCATGTTCATAGCAGCATTATTTACAACAGCCAAGACATGGAAACAACCTAAATGTCCATCAGTGAATGAAGGAATAAAGAAGTTGTGAGATAAACACACACACATACACACACACAGTGGAGTATCATTCAGCCATAAAAAAACAAAAAGGAAATCTTACCATTTGCGACAACATGGATGGACCTTGACGGCATTATCCAAAGTGAAATAAGTCAGACAGAGAAAGACAAATACTATATGATCTTTGTTTATATGTATAATCTAAAAACAAAAGTTTTAAAAACTCGTAGAAAAAAAAATTGGATTTGTGGTTACCAGAGGCGGGGGATAGGGGAGGGGAGTTGGAGGAAGATCATCAAAAGGTACAAACTTCCAGTTATGAGATAAATAAGTACTAGGAATGTAATGTACAACACGATGACTGCAGTTAACACTGCTGTATGATATGTTGTTGAGAGTAGACCTGAATAGTTGTTATCATAAGGAGAATTTTATTTTATTTTCTTCTTCCTGTATCTATATGAGATGATAGATGTTAACTAAACCTATCGTGGTAATCATTTCACAGTCTATGTAAATCAGACTATTATGCTGTACACTTTAAACCTTATACAGGGATGTACATCAGTTATTTCTAATAAAACTGGAAGGAAAGTAAAAGAATTTTTCCTGTCTACCACTCCCTACCCCACCCACAAAAATAACTAAGTAGAATGTAGGGGTCATTTCTGCAGTTTGGGAATAGACGCTTATCTTCGTAACTCTGTATTATGAGCTCATGAGCATCGACATTCTGCCTAGAGTGAGCAGAGGTTTCTGGGAGAGAATCTTGACTTCAATTAAGATATTCCCTCCCAGAGCCTTTGGGGTTTAACCTCCACTCCACCCCACCCCACCCCTGCCGCCTTGGCAATAGCTTTCCCCCAGTCCCTGTGACCACTAGAAATGTTGCCACACATTTCCAAATGTCTGCGGTAGCGAGAAGGCACACACACTCCCCTCAACTCCACAATCTAGGCTGTGCCCACCCTTAGGGTTCAGGGCTGGTATAGTGGGGCGAGGGGTCATTTGGAGATTAAACGTTATTAAGCAGTGGTGTTCATTAAAGGTAGTACTATGTTCAGACCAGGAAACATATGCCTTGCTTTACGTGATTTAGAAGTAGATCTTTGAAAAGTAATACAAATAGCACTAAGACATTATTGCCATTTTTTTGGTCCCCACCTTCTGGTGGTAAAACTTACATTTTCTATTTCTGTTGCAGAGCATGCTTGAGAAGGGAGGATAAAGTCAACTTGTAGAACAAGCAAAACTCCTTCAACGTTAATTCCAGAGGTGGAACATTTTTTTTCCTAGTAAGAAAGTAATCCATTTAAAGAGAAGACCATTACAGAGAAGCACCAGAGAGCAGATTCAACAGAAGCCTATCACCATTTGATCAGCGACGATTTGAAAAGCCAAGGCCTAGATCAGGGATCAGCCATCAAGGGCACGCTGCAGTGTTAGTAAACCCGTTTATGACGATGAAAAGAGAAAGGCAGCCCTCTCCACCTTTTGTACTTGCTGTGCAACTTTCTCCTCTCATCAAGCTCCATCGTTTGGTGAACTCACTCCAACAAAGCTTGGGGGCCGAGATGGGGGCCAAGGTAATTGGAGTGGAGAGAGGGGAGGGCAGAAAACCTCCAATTCGTGGCAGCAGTGCTGGGCAGAGTTGTCTAGGCTGTGTCATGTTGGGTTTCTATCTTTTTATTTTCTCCCTTGACTATATAAGAGCTATTTCATTTTTAACTTATTATGGTGATCATGTAAGTAAGAAGACAAAAAGGAGAGAAAATGTACCTCTTTTACTGGAATAATGTTTATGATTACAAGTGAAATAAGGCATTTTTTTTATCAACATAAAGGCAGCCTTGGCTTATACAACCGCTTCTCCATCATGAATACTGACATCTTTACTTCAGTCACTATCAATAATAAATATATTTTCTGACAAAGACTGGCGTTGTAGCCTGAGGCCTCGCGTGTTCCTTTCTCTGGGTTAGATGGGTATGCTTATGGGAATTGAGTTGATTTATATTGTTATTAATTTGCATTTGTGCTGTACTGTTCCTCTAAAAAGCTCCAGAACACTTTGCAGAGCCTCACACAGGCAGGTGATACTTAAAACTTGCCTCTCAGGTAGGTAGGATTTACTAAGATCTTGACAAATTGCATGAACCTTCCTTTCTTTGGGATGACATAAGTCATCCTGCCTGGGGCAAGAACTAGATTAGATAACCTTTGTTAGGAACTTCTGACACTGCAATACTATGAAGATGTGTTAAAAAAAAAAAAAAAAATTAACCCTGGGAGTTTTTCCTCTTTCCAATTCCATTAAAACTTTCTGATTATAGCTCTCACTTTTTTTACCAGAGTATAGGTGCTTCAATCTGGGATTTTGGTAAATTGGAAATTTGTATTCGCACTGAAACTAAATGGAAAGGCCTTTCCCAGAAACAGATGGAGGAGAAAATGCCAGGGCTCTGTGATGTCATCTAATTATCTTTTGTCATGTAGGATTTTTATTTCATTTTTGTCTTGTTACAGAGATAATTTAGCAAAATGATTAAGAACACAGGCTCTGGAATAAGGTGCATCTGTGTTCAGATCGTGGCTCTGCTACGTACCAGCTGTGGGACCTACCCAGGTCACCTCACCATACGAACCTCAGCTTCTTCCACTGTCAGTAGGCGGGGGGAGTGGAAGAACCTGCTTTGTAGGCTAATGGCGAAGGGTCAAAATGCTTTCCATATACATTTGGTCGGGTCCAATATATGTTTTGGTTTGTGTGATTATTCAGTAAACCTGTATTTGGAGTTGGGGCATGGAAAAGAGTATCCACATAACTTTTACTCAGAGAAAGTCAGGATGAATATAGCTTATGTTGGGAAAATTTCAACCAACCCCTTTAAATGTAAGTGTGGCTTCTTATTCATCTAAATTCCCAAGTTGGCTCCGTTTGAATGGCATCTTTGTGTACACCTTTGGACACACCTGTAAACCTGATGTCGATTCTGAGTGACATTGGGGACACTGCTACCATGATTACTGAGAGGCTCTGTGATTACTGTTTAATGATAATTGTTTTGGCTTTGTTCTTTTTCATAGTACAAAATAAACTGCGTTCGTTTAAGTGGGAAAGAAGGACGCACTGGTGACTTGAGCAGCACATTTTGGCACTGTCAGGATGGCATCCAGGTAACTGTCTGGGAGAAAGAATAGGGACATGAAAACAAATGTTTACACAGTGACTTGCTGTAGTGTTTGCAAATCAGCTAACTCACAAATTCCCTCCTATACTGTTTTGTTTTGCAATTGAGAGCCAGGAACTTGGCACATCCCAGGCTGCCAGTCTTGTCACTGGCAGAGAAACGCAGCACTGAAGCGTCAGGCATTTAAATCCACGGGAATGAGAGGACGGTTTGTCAGGACATCTCTCTCCCAGCACGGGTTATTAATTTATCTTTCTCATAAGCATGGTGGATACAAGGGGGAAAGGCTGCACTTTTTGGAGAAATAAGGGTGAGATGATGCCTTTTTCTGCACCTCTGGAGTCCTCCCTGTTGATTATATCACAGCCCTGTCCAGGTCACTGTTAACTTTAAGACAAGCACTTGGAAAGAACGTTGTGATTTATACGAGGTTCATGGGAGTGACACGTTCCCATCAGTTAGTTTCTCCATTAAGCAGAACACACCTTGAACCACCGTAGTTTAGCTCATGAAGCCAAGAAGAGTAAAGTATCTTGAAAGCTGGTCAGATATTATCACACTAAACAAATATCTGGTGAACTACTAGAAGATAGCTGGGTCAAACCTGCACAAAGTCCTCTCTTTGGAAAATCAATAACATTACAGAAAACTTGCCAACATACAATGGTTTAAAAATGATTGGTTAATTGTCATTATTAGCAAGTGTGGACCAGTAAAAGCCAGACACCTGTGGACTGCTGGTCAACCCACGAGCCACCTCTCTACAGCCGCTCTCCGCGGTGTTTTGCTTAGAACTGAACAGGCAGCCAGATGTCCTCAGCTTCTCTGGCTGAGGAGTTGGGAACCTGTGGTTCTTAGCTTGATACCTTTCAGTTCGCAGATATAATTGCTTTTGCCAGAAACCTGCAGGATAATTCTCTTTCCCCCATTTCGGTGAGCTGTAGGTGCTGACCCTGTCATGATTTAAGAATTGGAGCAGTTGAACTATTGAAAGGGTACCAGTAACTGACTGTGGTTGTTCTATTTTGAGTTAATATTCTTGAAAACCAGTACTCTGAATGAGGAGTTAATGTTCATTCATTTTTTCTTGGTCCCTTCCATCTTTATCTCCTCCTGTAGCATCTTCTGTGTGTTTAAACTTTCCAGCCCTTCTTGGCCTTTCAGGCCCACCTCCTGAGAGGTAACAAGGGAGTGCAGAGGGCATTATCTTGGGTGCCGGATCCTGCTCTGGGTTCCACTGGTGTCGCCTCTTGGGCCAGGTCACTTCCCCCTCCAGTTTCTCACTGCCCCAGTGGCCTGCCCCAGCTCTTCTCCATTTTGATAAGAAGTCATTTTTGATGCTTCCTTTTCTTCCCCAGCCTCCTAAATCTTAAACTCATTGTATATTTAGTACTTCTTATCATTGAGTGGTTTCTTAATATTTGCAGTTCTTAATCTATAAACTAGGTAAATGAAGCTTTTTAAATTCTCTGAAAAAAACTAAATTTGTATTTGGTTCTCTGTGGTCTTTGATTGTATTTTTCCTATAGTTTATGATCCTCATTAGAACAAAAAAATGGTTTCCCATCACTTGCCCCAGGGTATTTGCCCAGTGGAGGGGGCTGTGTCCCTTCTGAAATGTCTCCCTAGGACATGCAGCCTTTTGTGCCAATGAGACTCACCATCCAAACCACCCTCAGAATAGGCCCTTGGTGCTGATGCTGTTCCCTGCACCAGTCTGAACCGTACACGTGCTGCTTAACTCAGGTCCGCTGTTTGTTTTTCAGTTCATCATAGATATTTGTTTTAGCCTCTCCTCCCACTAGGTCCTTAAAAGGATGCAAAATGTTGCGAATTTCAGTTTTTACTTTCTTTCCCTTGACCCACCTAATGTGGGAGGTGCCAACAATGTAAAGCAAATTAAAGGGAGGAGATAAGGGCACACTTAATTATCCATAAGATGGAACTTGATCACTGGCTTTCAGTGGTCAAGGCTTTGTGGAGAGAAGGGTTGGACGTTATTCCCATGAATTCCTTTTCATTCTCTAGTCTCTGTCATTCCAAATCCACTGTAATGTGAAAAGTCATTTTTAATTATTTCAATTTAGATGATCTAGAGCTATATCCATTTTACTATCATCCCCAGCCTGCTCATGATCCGGGGAGACGGGAGTAGTCAGTCATTTTTCAGGTTCAGTGAAATGGGAAACGTCAAGGCCGCCCTTGTATATGAAGGAGGTTGACTCCTGCCCGGATCTACCTTGGAGAGCCCATCTGTGCTGCTCCCAGCGCTCTTTTATGAGTGATGGTGAATTGATTGCTAAGCACAGGGGACAAAGTAGACTTGTTCCCCCATCCCTGGAACGAGAGTCACCTTGCTCATCTGACAAGGTCCCTTACACTAAGAATTTTGGCCAAAGCACCAGATAACTTAAGGAACTTTTAATTCCATTACCTTCCAAAGCCCAAAATCATTGCATCTTAGGTTTGGGAGAAAAATGACCAACCACCAAATTCACTCTCCTACATTCAAGCTGATGCCTGAGTGAAGAAGATGAAATGTTATATTTCATGTTGTGTGCCCACTCTCAGTTCTTCCAGCCTCAATATTGCTGGCAGAACTCCTTAAAAAAAAAAAGTTGAATTGCTTTGGGAGAGAAAGCAAAAGTCATCTTCCAACTCAAAAGCGTCTTCCAGTTTTCCTATCAGTTGTCTTGAACCTTCCAAATAGACCCACGGCCTTCTCTACGCCATGATACTTCCCATATTTTAGGGAACAGTCCAGTGTTAAACCCAATTTGGATTCAGAAAATATGGTCACCATATTTATGCCTTTCAGTTAAGGAAGTTGGAAACTGAAAATTGAAACTATTAAGTTCAGTCTCTGAAACTCCCTCAAACCAAGTCAACTCTCAATGGAAAACAGCTATGCCTCAATTTAATGAAATGCTTCAAGCCTCTTGAAATGAGTTTGGTTAGGGGAGGCCTCCATACACTTCAAAGATTTTGCCATGCAGAAAAGCTTGCCTTCCCTCACCTCTCTAGTCCCCCTACATGGTCTCCCCTCTGTCTCTCTTGGGAGGATACTTACTGGACTGTGGCCACTATCACTTTGCTGAGAGGGCAGTCTGCTTTGAATATGACCCAGCCTTCAAAGTAAATTACATTTCCATAATGGCTTTTAAATGCAAATATGGAAACCTGAGGTCAGTGGCCAAGTTGCAGGTTACCACTCTGCTCTAGCTATGCCTTTCCTTCCTAGACTTCATCCTGGCACCGGTAGTGGCCAGCCGGGCTGGACTCCAAGTGGCCCATATTTGGGGAGCCTCCTGCAGTGTCCTTCTCTGCAGGTCTGCCCTTTGGCCAGGCTGTTGCTGGGCCTCATCAGTGCCCACAGCACAGGTTGAAAGCCTGTGCTCACTTTCTTTCTCCCTATCCATGGTGAATATATAAAGTAGGGGTCGAGGGCCAGATCACTGGGGCCAACTGCTGATTATCTACAACCTGTGCAGTCCAAGAGACAAGGGTAAAACCATTTTCTTTGTTTCATAGCCACAGGCCATGTTCCTCAGCATCAAACCAGAAACACAATGCCAGCCTGCACCTTTTAGCTTTGCTTTGCATCTCCCTAAGGTAATGTGCACCCTCATCTCAGAAGCGTGACCACAAAGTCATTGAAAATATTATTCAACATAGAGTTGAAGTGGCAATGTCGTTTTATTTCAAGCTTGGAAGGCAGGCTGCAGAGCAAAAGCTGGGAACTCTGCTGTAGCAGAAGGTGAATGGGATGGTGGCTAACCTGCTGTTGGGAGTTTATTTTGAGTTACCTTGGTGCTCTTAAAATGCCTTTGCAGCAGCCACATGTTAAACATGAACCCAAAATAAAAGAGCCCACACTCCTCACCTGCAGGTGCTTAACACAGAACTTGGAAATCTCAGTAACTAAGACAGAAGGTGTTTCTCTTCCGTTGGCACTGATTTATCAGTGAAGTTAGAAAGATGTTATTGTATGGAAGCAGAAGAGGGCTTCTGAATGACCATTAAGGTGATGCTGTGTCAGGAACATCAGAAGTTATTGTCCTGAGTTTTTATAACCACTTTCAACTTCCTCCTCAGTATGGGAGTGGCTTTTTCATCACCTATTGGATCAACTTGGACCACGTAGCTCGCCACTCCCACATTCTCTTGTACCTGGGATAGGTGGTTTTCAGCCACAGGACCGTGTCACACTGGCATTGCCAGAATCATTCATACACTAATTCATCAAATCAGCAGAGCCTGCCTCTGTGCCCCAGGCACTGTTCCAGGAGTCAAGGATACAGTGATCAACAGGAGGGACAAGGTCCTGATCTCATTCCAGGGGCCGTGAGCAATAAACACAATGTCAGGGAGTAATACATACTATGTGGAATGTTAAAGCAGGGCAAAGGAAAGAGTTCAGGGAGAAGGAATAAGGCTTCGGGTGGGATGTGCTACATTAGACCCTGAAGACAGACGGCTATAAGGAGGTGACGTTTCAGCAGGTTCTTGAATGTAGTGAGAGAAGCATCCATATGAAGATCTGCGGAAGTGCATTCCAGGCTCGGCGAAACAGCACAAAGGTCCTGAGGCAGGAACAACTTGGATGTGTTAGGGGAACAGCAAGGAGGGCCTTCTGGTCTTTGTGGAATGAAAAAGGAAACCAGTGTTGGGAGATGAGTTCAGAGAGGTAGCCAGGGTCCAAACACATAGGACCTTTTTGTCCGTGGTAAGAATTTAACTTTTATTCTGAGTGTGATAAAAAGAAAAAAAACCATTGGAGGGTTTGGTGCAGGGCCATCAATTGATCTGATTTACATTTTTAGAAGATCATTCTGGCTGCCGTGTAAAGGATTTTCTGAAGTATGGGGAAAGTGGAAGCAGGGAGAATATTAGGAGGCTATTACATTAATGATGTAAAAGAGATGGTAATTCGGACTAGGATGGTAGCAGTGGAGAAAGTGGGACGGCATCAGGTTTAGGACACCTATAGATAAAAGTGACTGTTGAGTTAGATGTGGGGTGGGAGGGAAAGAGGAAAAGTGTAAGAACCCCAGGATTTGCCTGAGCAACTAGGTGAATGGTGGTACTATTGACTGTGATGGAGACAACACTAGGAAGATTTGGGGTGAGGGGCAGGAATCAAGGGTTCAATTTTGATCGTGTTAAGTTTAATATCTACGTTACAATTCCTAACAGAAATGCTGAATCGGTCTTGAGATGTATGCTGGGGCTAGATGCAAGATGAGTCCTCACTGTCGAGATGGCATAGAGCCTGCGCACTGATTGCACTCGCCTAGCAAGTGAATGCGGAGAGTGAAGAGGGCTGAGGACTTAGCTCTGGGGCTCTCAGGAGAGGAGCAAGCAAAGAGGAATGAGAGAATGGCCACTGAGGTGGGAGACAAAGCAAGGCTGACCTGGAGGCCAAGGGAAGAAAGTCTTTCTAGAAGGAGGGAATGACCAGCTGTGTCAATGCTACTGGTGGGTTGAAGAAGATGAAGACAGAGTTAGCCAAAGGATTTGGCAACGGGAAGGTCACTGGACAAGAGCAGTTCTGGTGACTGGTGAGAATGAATGCCTGGTCACAAAGGAGTCGAAGAAAGAATGGGTTTGGGAAATGGAGACAGTGAAGGGAGGCAGCACTTTTGAGAAGTTTTGCTAAAAAGAGAAGTGAGGGGAAGTAGGTGGAGGAGATGTGAGCTTCTAGGGAGGTTTCCTTTTAAGATTGGAAATATTGTATCCCATTTTGCATGCTAATGGAAATAACTGGAAAGAGAGAAGTTCATTGAAAAGTCCTTGAGCAGGCCGAGAGGAAGGGGTCCGTCTTACATAGAGCACAGAGAGTTCATCCATCGTGATGGGAGGGAAGGTGGACTCCATGACTATAGCTGCAGGCAGGCTAGTGGATTTGGTCCTGAGGGGATGAAGTCGTTCTATTCTGATGGCTTCTATTTTCTGATCAGCCATGAGGAATGGCCCAAGTCAAGGTCAGTAGTAATAACTAAAAGGAGCTAAGTGCCTTCCTTTCTCTCAGCCTTCCTTCCTGAATAATTCACTCCAAAAGCCATTAGGTGGGACCATGCATGGTAGGCCTCCATGCAGAAGGTGGAGGTGATGGTGGCCCAGAGCAGGATACCTGAGCTGGATGAGGAAGGTGTCCATTCGTGGTGGAGGACATTACATGTGGTATTAGAACCTGAGTGATGGGAGGAGGGTAGCTGCATTTGTGGCGGGGGAAACAGTGGTGGTAACAATAGAAAAATGGTTACGTAGAGAGGATGCTGATCCAATAAGTAAATATGTAGACGATAACGGGAACCAGATTTCTTACTGTCTGATAAGGGAGTTACAAATAAAGAAAAGGGAAAATTAAAATGAACTCTGGGGGCTGGCCCAGTGCTGTAGTGGTTAAGTTCATGCACTCTGCTTTGGTGGCCCAGGGTTCATGGGTGGATCCCGGGCATGGACCTACACCCCACTCATCAAGCCATGCTGTGGCGCATCCCACGTACAAAATAGAGGAGGCACAGATGTTAGCAACAGTATTCCTCAAGCAAAAAGAGGAAGACTGGCAACATGTGTTAGCTCAGGGCCAATCTTCACCAAAAATAAAAAAGAAAGAAAAAAGAAATCTTAAAAAAAAAATGAACTCTGTGATGTTGGTTTGGAATTGGAGATATTGATATGATTGTGGTTTTAAGTGTATAGGAATAGATACAGAAGTAAGTATAGATATAAACATGCATGCATGTGTATATGTACATATTCATACCCATGTATAAAGTACATACATATGTATGTATGTTCACGCATATATTCTTTAGCTCTGTCACTGAGAGAACCAGGGAGCAACAACATCCTAATAGCAATGAGCACACCAGATGCCTAGATCTTGGTTTCTAAATACTGGCCTCCACTAAAAGGAACCGTAACTTATTGAAGAAATGACTAACCCCAGGGCTGGGGCAGTGAAAATACAAGATGGGAACATATCAAAAGGGCAGAGCTGGGGCTGGCGCCATGGCCGAGTGGTTAAGTTCACGCGCTCCACTGCAGGCGGCCCAGTGTTTCGTTGGTTCAAATCCTGGGCGCGGACATGGCACTGCTCATCAAACCACTCTGAGGCAGCGTCCCACATGCCACAACTAGAAGGACCCACAACGAAGAATATACAACTATGTACTGGGGGGCTTTGCGGGGAAAAGGAAGAAAAAATAAAATCTTTAAAAGAAAAAAAAAGGCAGAGCCAACTGGAAGGGGCTATCACTGTCCACCTCTGTGACAGTTTAAGCATCAAAATAAATAATGATAGTAATCCATTGGATAACATAGGCAGGGTCCATACTGATATATAAATAACTGAATAAATAGATGGTCAAACGGGAAGGCTTTTTTCTTAGGTTAGAATGCAAACTAATAAATGGAAAAGGAATGAGAGAATTATAAAGTCATTATTTGGCAACCATCATCGCAATAATGCAGCAAGAAACATCAATGGATGTTAAGACTAGGAGAGAAAGTTTTTTTAAGAAACAAGATGTTTGCCAACTTATGAATTGTAAAAGTAAGAAGAGTAGCCTTACAGTAAAGAAACCTGACAGATATCACCTTAATCAAGTGACCAAAATTAAATGTCCAGTAACGTGTCAAGTCAAGATCTGGCGGGATGCAGTGAGAATAATGGTGTCACTCCTGTGATATTGCTCCCCAAAATGTATAGCCTGAATCTAATCATGAGGAACTGTCAGACAAACCCGGAGTGGGGGACACGACACAAAATAACTCACTTGTAACCTTCCAAAGTGTCAAAATCCTGAGCCAAGAAAAAACTGAAGAACTGTTCCAAATTGAAGGAAACAAAAGAGACACAATAACGAAATACAGTATGTGATCCTAGCTGGATCCTTTTGCTATAAAAGACATCACTGGGACACTAGGCAGAACTTGAACAGACTGTGGACTAAATGGTAGTAACATGGCAATGTTATTTTTTAAAATTTGGATGACTGCATGGTGGTTATGTAGGAGACTGTTCTCATTTGGGGTGTTTGGGGTGAGGGGCGTCATGTTGGCAACTCACTCTCAAATGGTTCAGGAAAAAAAGTTAACTTGTACTATTCTTGAAACTTTTCTATAAGCTTGAATTTCTTTCAAAAGCAAAAAGAATTATAAAGTCATCAAGGTGAAAGAAATTTACTTTAAACAATAAGGAATAGCTAAGAAACTCTTGAAGAAGAAATCGATGGGAGGACTTGCTCTACCAGCTCCCTTATAAAGTGACACTAATGGAAAGCGTGACACCGATGGGCCAGCGGAACAGCATAGAGAGTCCAGAAACAGGCCGACGCACAGATGCATGGTGCGTTTATAACCAAGGTGACAGTGCAGGCAGAGGGGAAAGACTGGTCTTTAAAATATATATATGGTGCTGGGTCAGTGGCTATTCCTATGGAGCAAAAGGGAACGTGGGCTCTGCCTCATCCTGTTCTCTGAAGTCCATTTTAATTGAAGTGTCGTTGAAATGAGTAAGTAAAACTCTAGAGCTACTGGAATACAGTGTAGAAGAATGGCTTCATGACCTCAGCATAAGGAAATATTTCTTAAACAGGATACAAAAAATACTAACCATAAAAGAAAAGGTTGGTAAATTGGATTACTTTAAAATTAAGCATTTCTATCCATCCAGACACCATGAAGAGAGTGAAAAGGCAAGCCTTAAGAGAGATGTTTGTGAAGCATACAGCCAACAAGGGCTCATATCCAGACTATATAAAGAACTACAAATCAGTAAGAAAAAGACAACTAAACAGAAAAATGAGCAAGAGACAAATAAGCGCTTCACAGAAAGTAAAGATCTAAATGGCCAATAAACATACGAAATGTACTCAACAGCATTACTAATTAGGGAAATGCAAATTAAATTCACAATGAGATGCCACCATTTATCCACCAGAATGGCAAAAATCAAAAAGATGGAAAATACTGAGTGTTGACAAGGATGCGAAGCAACTAGCTTCCAATACATTGCTGGTATGAGTGCAAATTGGTACAACCAATTTGGGAAATGATTTGA
The DNA here is from genome assembly GCF_021613505.1 of Equus quagga. Taxonomy (NCBI): domain Eukaryota; kingdom Metazoa; phylum Chordata; class Mammalia; order Perissodactyla; family Equidae; genus Equus; species Equus quagga. The sequence goes on along the minus strand of NC_060274.1, from coordinate 111,420,502 downwards.
CGTTATCTATTAAAGCCGAACATATTGTCTTAGTTATAACAGAATTACCATAGATAACTGGATGGCTTATAAACAGCAGAAATTTATTTCTCACAGTTCTGGAGGGTGGGTGTCTGGTGCGGCCCTGCTCCTTGTTTATAGTGACCATCTTTTTGCTATACACTCGGATGGCAGAACGGGGAGGGAGCTTTCTGGGGTCTCTATAATCCACTCTCATGACCTAATCAGCTCCTGAAGGCCCCACCTCCGCATACCATCACACTGAGGATTAGGTTTCAACATATGAACCTGGGGGGGACACAAGCGTTCAGTCGATAGCACATACCCATAACTGATGACCCAGCAAAACCATTCATAGGTACATACCTAGAGGATGTCCGATAGTATTCATAATAGCTACAGGGTAGAAACAACCAAATATGCATCACAGTGAAAGGGATAAATATACTGAGGCAAATGGAATATTATACAGTAATACAAATGAATGAATGAAGGCTGCATGGAAAAAGGGATGATTCTCAAACTGTTGAGCAAAGAAGTACTAAAGAATACATGTATAATTCCATCCTTATAAACTTCTTTAAAAGGCAAAATAAATGATAGTGTTTATGAGTGGATGTTTATGTGGTAAAACTCTAAAGGAAACAAGAGTTGTCACAAATGGAGAGCAGTTATCCTTCTAGAGGTCAGAGGGGCTCTGATTGGAAGGGACACAAAGGGTCATCTAGGTCCTGGTAATATTCTGTTTCTTTGCCTGAGTGGTAAATGGATCTAGTTAATTTATGATAATTCATTGAATTGTACATTTGTGTATTTCACTGTGTCTTACACTTCCCAATAAAAAGGGTTAGAAATAAATTTAAACAGCATCAAGGTTATCCTTAGGACAAAATCATTTCTGTTCCCTTAATAAGACCTTTGAGTAACTGACATGTGTCAAGGGGTGTCCTGAGCCAGGCACTGTATTGAGCATTTTATATACATTATCTCTTACTGCAATAATCCTATAAATTAGTTACTTTTATTATCCCCATTTTACAGATAGGGAAACTGACGCTTAGAGGCGTTAAGTAACTTGCCAAGGGTCATACAACTAATAAAGAGCAACCCAGGCCTGTTCTCCCCAGAAGTCTGGCTCTTGCTCCGGGGTCTCCTCTCTGCACAAGCCTCATCTTGCTACTAGATCTTCAGGGCAACCCCTGTTTATTGGAAACTTCCAAATCCCCCATGGCATCTGGTCCAATGCGTTGTACAGTATACGCCTTCAATAAATGTTGAGTTGAATGAATAATGAATGAAAGCCCCATTCTTTTCATCACTTCCTCTCAGGTACTGGGTGCAGTAGTGCAGGATCTTGTCTCTGCAAAGTTGCTGAGGTTTTGAGCAGAGGGAAAGTAACAGGCAAGCCTCCTGCCTGTGGCTGAGGCTAGGTTTGCCTGCTGGGTGTGTCAGACAAATTCCCTACTTCCTTTTTTACTTTCCCTGAGCTCCAAGACATCTGCCTGACTACATCATGTTCCCTCCCTCAGCCTGCCACCCAGGAAGCGGTAGATGGAGACGCAGCCAGGCTGTGCGTGCCCACTGCTTCTGCCTCCGGTGGGTGTCCCAGGTGCAGCCACGCAGCAGGCCCCAGGTGGGCCAGGAGGGTGCAGGGCGCAGAGCCCAGCCGTTCTAAATAAATCTAGCTCCGCATTGCTGCTGCATTCCCAAGGTCTTTTAAGGCAAAAAGACTTTGGAAGGAAAGTAACGCTTGGTCTGGAACTTTCAGGTCCTACTCAGTGGCAATTTGTCATTGGCTTTGAAGCTGGAGCTGCTCAGTAATGCGGGTGCAAAGCAGCTGTGTGGGGCTCCGTGAAATATCACCGGCTCAGCCTTTGCCACCTGCCTTCACAGTGTGCCCTTTTCCTGTTGCTAGAAGATTGAAAATAAACAACAACAACAAAAAGAAGAAATCAAATGTTAAGAACTCTATACATAATTTCCTGGATCGTTTTAACATAATCATAAGTTGTCCAAAACAGCTAATTATTTACAATTCCCCCACCTACTCCTCACCTCTCCCAAACCAGCTCCTCTGCCTGACTTGATGACAGCCCACCCACCCACCTCGTGTTCCCCTCACCGGGGTCTGAAGTCTAGGAATCCACAGACTCCTCCCTCACCCACCTACAGGTTTCATCCCTTTGGATCTGACGGTCCTTTATTTTTCTTATTTTTTATTTTCAGTGAGGAAGATTGTCCCTGAGCTACTGTCTGTTACCAGTCTTCCTCTTTTTTCTTGAGGAATATTGTCCCTGAGCTATCATCTGTGACAATCTTCCTCTATTTCGTGTGTGGGACGCTACCAAAGCATGGCTTGATGAGTGGTGTGTAGGTCCGTGCCTGGGATCTGAACCCACGAATCCCGGGCCACCAAAGTGGAGTGCGTGAACTTAACTGCTACTCCACCAGGCCAGCCCCTGACAGTCCTTTAGAGGCAGGAGAACTTGGGCCAATGCTTTGTTTTATAGATAGCTTGAAGCCACATAAACAATATCTTTAGAGTGAGGATTACTAGACACTAAAAATGTTACAGGCGGTCTATAGTATCCTTCAGGAAAATCTCTATAAATCTGTAGAGAAGGATGCAAAAGGGTCATGGTCTCTTCCAGTACCTTTTTCCATAATCTCTCACCCCAGAATGTAAAAAATAATGTTCACTGTGGCCTCCCTAAGACTCAGTACCCTTCCTTACTGATAGAACCTTGAGTTTGTTCGAGTATCAGGTGGCCCGGTCTTTCAGGGGGAACTTGCCTTCCCTTCCCAGCCCCAGGGATGAGTCTTGATTAACCTAAGCCTGTCATAGTAATTCTATTTTCCTTACCAGTGATTGGTTTAGGAATGGACACATGACATAATTCTGGCCAATGAGGCGTGAGGAGAGTTTTCTAGGGGCTTCTGGGAAAGTTAAAAAGGGACACTAGTGAGGCTGGGAACTGTGTTCCCCTGGTAGCCTTTGATGTTGCCATTGGGTGCAGACCTAGAGCTTTGGTACCCACCTTGTGATCATGTAGGGACATGTAGAGGCCTGAGGACAGAAACCAAGACATGGGGGACAGCAGAGGTAAAAGGTGGGAAGAGCCCGTGCGTCAGGTCAAACTGTTCTACCGTTGGCCTCCTTGTTATGAGGGGTGATACAGTCCTCCTTTTCATGTAAGTGGTTGAATGGCTGTTACTGATACACCTGCATTTTCACTCTCCCACACCCTGTTGTCTCCTTCCATCATGAGGGCACCAACTTCAGGCTAGCTTTTTTCTTAGCAGGGGTTGGGCTTTTAATGATATCCTCATAATCTCTCACCTGAGTCTCTTTCTCATCAAATACTTAGTCACCATTAGACTTTTAATCTCTGGTCACAGAACAGTGTTAAATGAAGTCCCCAGCCAAGTACATCAGAATCACATAGGAAATGGGCAAAGGATCTGAACAGATATTTCTCCAAAGAAGACATACAGGTGGCCAACGGGCACATGAAGAGACATTCAGCATCACTAATCATTAAGGAAATGCGAGTCAAAACACAGTGAGGTACCACTGCACACCCACCAGGATGGCTGTGATCAAACAGAATGACAATAGCAAGTATGGGCGAGGACATGGGGAAATCAGAACTCTCATACACTGCTGGTGGGAATGAAATGGTGCAGCTGATTTGGAAAAGAGTCTGGCAGTGCCTCAAAAGGTCAAATGTAGGGGCCGGCCTGGTTGTGTACCAGTTAAGTTCACAGGCTTGGCTTCGGCATCCTGGGGTTCACCGGTTCAGACCTGGGCACGGACCTACACAACACTTATCAAGCCATGCTGTGGTAGGCGTCCCGCATATAAAAAGTAGAGGAAGATGGGCATGGATGTTAGCTCAGGACCAGTCTTCCTCAGCAAAAAGAGGAGGATTGGTGGTGAATGTTAGGTCAGGGATAATCTTCCTAAAAAAAAAAAGGGTAAACATAGAGCTACTATATGACCCAGTAATTCCACCCCTAGGAATATACCCAAGAGAAATGAAAACAGGTCCCCACAAAAATTTGTACATGAAGGTTCAGAGGCGCATTATTCATAACAGCCAAAAAGGGGAAACAACCCAAATATCCAACAACTGATGAATGAATAAACAAAAAAAATGTGACATACCCATATAATGGAATATTATTTGATAATAAAAAGGAATGAAGTTCCCATCCATGTTACAATATGGATGAGCCTTGAAAACATTAGATGAAGTGAAAGAAGCCAGTCACGAAAGACCACATGCTGTATGATTCCATTTATGTGAAATGTCCAGAATGGGCAAACTCATGGAGACAGAAAGTGTGTTAGTGGTTGTCAGGGGTTGGGTGTTAGGGCGAATGGGGAGTGAATGCTAGATGGAACAGGGTTCTTTTGGGTATAAAGAACATATTCTAAACTTAGATTGTGGTAATCGTTGCACAACTCTGAATATACTAAGAACTATTGAATTGTGCACTTTATATGGGTGAATTTACATGTGAGTATATCTTAATAAAGATGTTTAAAAAAGAAATCCAATTAAGCCATTTTTGCTTTCTGAATTTATAAGAACTGAAATTGCTCCCATCCGTTTGTTAAAAAGTAACAGTTTTGGCAAAAGCAATTGCTATATAGAATAATAGTAAATGTGACTTTTATGCATCTAAAAAAAAAATCACCTGGGGACCTTTTGGTTTATGGGTTCCCTGACATCACCTGAGAGCTACAGAGCGGACCCACTGGGAGTGAGGTCTGGGCATGCACAACTCCCCAGAGATGCTCCTCATGCTAAAATTCGCCAACCAAGAGACCAGAGGAGAGTTCTGGTCCTCAGAATAATGGTTCCTGACTAATGGAAGATGCTTGTTTGCAGAAAGGATGCTCAGTGTTGCATGCGTAACCATAACACAGTGTCCCACGAATACATGGTTATGGCAAAGTTTTAGAGCCAGACAGACCTTATGTTGAGTCCTGGCTCTGTTAACTGAAGACTGTGTGAACTCTGGAAAGGTACTTACGCCTCTTTAAGTCTCTTTCATAGTCCGTAAAATGGGGATAAAAATATCACCCCCATGGGGCTGATGTAACAAGGAGACCCAAAAATCTAAAGTGCTTCGTACTGTCTGGCACCTAATAAGATTTTATCTGAGTGTCGTGAAATAGATGATATGTTCTAAAGTCTATCCTTATATCAGTTTAAGCCTTAGGGAAACATTGCATTTGAAGGGCATTAGCTCAAGGACACACAGAAGTGCCCTTATCGAACTGCTGGCCATATGGTGATGTCCATTGAATATAAACTCCATGAGAGCAAGACTCTGTGTTTGGCTCCATGCTGTGTTATCAGTGTCTGGAGGGTAGCTGGTTCTCCAATATTTGTGGAGCACAGGAGGGATCCAGGGGTTTCCAGCAATTGTTGTAAGTTAACGTTCCCTGACTCCTTTGCCATAAGTAACTCCATTTGCGGGATTGTGGACACCTGGTGTCTAAGTCGGTGCCAGCCGCCATAACAAAATACCATTGACTGGGAAGCTTAAACAACAGGCACTTATTTCTCACAGTTCTGGAGACTGGGAAGTCCCAGATCAAGGCACCGACGGATTCCATTCCTAGTGAGGAATCTCTTCTAGGCTTGGAGACAGCTGCTTTCTCGCCATATCCTCACAGCTGTGTCTCTCTTCTTATAAAGCACTAATCCATTATGAGGGCCCCAGCCTCAAACCCTCATCTAATCATAATCATCTTCCAAAGGCCCCATCTCCAGTTACCGTCACAGTGGGGGTCAGGGCCTCATGTGAGTTTTAGGGGGACACATGTCCATCCATGCCACCTGGCATTCGTCCTCCAGCCCCAGCTACCAGCAAATATCTATGCTGCTTCCAATCCCCAGCTATACCTGCCAAAGACCCACCTTTCTGCTCTGCCCACTCCTCCCATGAGTACCCGCCACGCCACACCCCTCCCTCCAGCCCTGGCCAGTTTGTCTTGCTTTTATGGGACCTGTTGATGTTGCTCATCTGTGTGCAGCTCTGCTCTGCTCAGCTGACCCAGATCGTCATCTATAAACCGCAATGGACGACATTTGTAGAGCCTCCTTGTCAGTTCCCATACATCTTTCTGTTCTCAGAAGTTCCTGTGAATGCCACCCAGGAGAATGCCAGCAGACAAAGAAATATCTTTGAAAAAGAAGGTTTTTGCTTCCATCATGATAGGACCAAGATCTTTGCTGGAAGAGTTGGTCTGCTCCGCTTTGACTGGCTTAGCTAATGGCTCCGAATTATATGGCCTTTCCATTGGCACATCCTTATCTCGTTTGCCATAGACTGTTGCCATGAGCCAAAGTCAACACTTGTGTCACAGGCCTCAAGGAACTTGCTTCTGCTGCTTCTCTCTGCCAGCAGTGTGCGTTAACAGGCATTGTTTTCCAACACGCGTTGCGTGGCGATCACTTGCCTGGGCTTCTAACCTCTCCCTCCACAGATTGTTTGCATTCTCTCTTAGAGCTGGTGTTTCCTGCACTTCCCAAATTAGTATCATCTGTGAATTTCATCGCACACTGTTTACCCCGCTTCTCCCAGCTCATTAACAGGCATAGACGTGTAAGACGCTCTTCACCATGGCAAGAGAGAGAGTTCACTGCCGCGAGCTCTGAGGGGGGCTGCCCCCAGTGCCAAGAGCTGTAGGCCTTTGCTGAGATGGAGACAGCACCTGTCTAGAAGAAGAAAGTCTCAGGGCACTTTAGAGGCTGGTTGGGAGATCACAGAGGCAGTAGTGGGTGACGAGAGAGGACCCCTGGACACCTGGGTGGCCTGGCCCTTCTTCCCGGGCTGGGAAGCTCTCCCAAGGCCTGAGCTGGGGGCCCAGAGGCATCGTAACATCCCCTGCTCCTGTCGGTGAGGTGAGAGGCCACATGTCCAGGCTGTCTTCTTGGCCCAGAGGCTCCTACCCAGCTAAGAGCTTTTCCTACCCACTATGTCCTCCTCATGGCCCTGGGGGCTTGTCTAGCCAACCACTTGGTTCTCAGTGCATTTCTTTCTTACTTTATTTCACTGATGTCAGCAGAAGGCCTGGTGAAAGGTACACACTCAAGAGTGTGAGTGAAAAGTGTCTAGTTCTACCATTCAACTCGTAGTCGTTAGGAGACCATCAGTGTTGCCAAATTGAGGGATTCCAGTCAGAAACAAAACTTGGCATTTAAGTTGGCCTATTCAGTTTCAAAAGGGGGTTACATCCATTTCATTACTTTTTTTAGAAAAACCAGCTTTATTAAAATATAATTCACATACCATACAGTTCACTCCTTTCAAGTGTAGATTTCAATGTCTTTTACTATATTCACGAGGTTGTGAAACCATCACCACAACCTAATTTTAGAACATTTTGTCACCCCAAAAAGAAACCCTATGGCCATTAGCAGTCACTGCTTGTTTCCCCTGAGTCCTTAGCCCCTGCCAACCTCTGTCTCTGTAGACTTGCCGATTCTGGACATTCCATATAAATGGAATCATACCATATGTGGTCTTTAGCGACTGGCTTCTTTCACTTAGCACAGTGTTTTCAAGGTTTACCGATGTTGTCACATGTGTCAGAACTTCATTCCTTTTTATTACCTAAATAATATTCCATTGTATGGATATGCCACCTTCTGTTGCTGGAGATTTGGGTTGTTCTCCTTTTTTCGTCTATTATGAATAATATTTCTATGAACATTGGTGTGTAAGTTTTTGTGTAGACTTTTGTTTTCATTTCTCTTGGGTATATACTTAGGAGTAGAATTATACTTGGGAGCTGGGTCATATGGTACCCATACGTAAAATTTTGTGGAAGTGCAAAGCTGTTTTCCAAAGTGGCTGCACTATTTTACGTTCCCTCCAGCAGTATATGAAGGTTCTAATTTCCCCATATCCTCATCAATACTTGTTGTCTCTTTTTGATCACAGCCATGCTAGGTGGTGTGAAGTGGTGTTACACGGTCATTTTGATTTACATTTCCCTCATGTTGAGCATCTTTTTGTGTGCTCATTGGCCATTTGTATATCTTCTTTGGAGAAACATCTATTCATATCCTTTGTCCATTTTAAAAATTATGTTACTTGTCTTTTTATTGTTGTAAGCGTTCTTATACATTCTGGAAACAAACCCCTTACAAGATGCATGATTTGCATATATTTTCTCCCATTCTGTGTGTTGTCTTTTCATTTATTTGTATTTGCTGGTATCATTTACAGCACAAAAGGTTTTAATTTTTATGAAGGCCAATGTATTTCTAAATCAATTTTTTCTTTTGTTGCTTGTGGTTTTGGTGTCATATCTAAGAAACCGTTGCCTAAATCAAGGTCATGAAAACTTACTCCTATATTTTCTTCTAAGAGTTTTATAGTGTTAGCTTATATATTTAGGTCTATGATGCATTTGAAGCTGATTTTTATATGGGGTGAGGACAGGGTCCAATTTTATTCCTTTACGTGTGTGGTCTTTTTGAAATAATGAAAATAACTTAGACATCTTTTCTAGTCCTGTGCTGTCAGGCTGCACCCCATGCCCTGCCCATTCCCACCTCCCACGGCACCTTGGGGCGAATGACGTGGTGCCTGAGATGCCATTTGGGGAAAGATGATCAAGGAAAGTATGAAACCAAAGAACCAGCAGATGGAGGGACCAGCTTTGGCTCTGAGCTGGCAGCATCTCTTTTACAGCTGCCCACTCGTTTCCTGGTTAAATTGGGAGCAACATGACCCTGGGGGACTCCTCGGCCTTTTTAGAAATACTGAATGTTAAGTGGTCCCCAAGGTTCGTGCCAGATGATTTATTCACATTTTGGTTTTTCAGGCTTCAAATGATTTAACTTTGAAGGGACCAGAGTCAGGGTCCAGTTGCTCATCAGGCTGGGGAGGGAGAAGGGGAAGACAGGGTAGAGAAGAGGATGGTTTTCCTTGTTGCTCAAACTGCAGTGGCCTTTCTGTCTCAGCACCTCGCTTGTGACCCTCGGTGGGCTGAGCAAAGGCTCCCTGCCCCAGAGCAGAATCTCCTGATGTGCCCCGGGCTCCAGTCTCTGCCTCCCTCATAGGACAGGAGATGTGAGCAATGGAAGGAGTGCTGAACTCCGAGCCAGGACAAGGGGGCTGCAGCCCTGCTACCTGTGTGCTCCTGGGAATTAACTGGCTTCATCCTGCTGGGTAATGAGAGATTTGACCAGACCCTCCCCCGACTCCCACCCCCAACTCCCACCCCCGCCTCTGATTTTCCCCGTCCTTCTCCCAGGCAGAGCTGATTGCTCTTCATCCTGCATTGGGCTTCCACAGCCAGTCTCCTTGTTCCTGAATGGATGTCTGTGCCTTTCTCTTCCTCCATTTGCAGGGCATGTGGGCCCTGCCCTCCCGGGTCCTGTACCCTTGTGTGTCTCCCAGGGGAACCATGCTGGGTCAGAACCTGCAAGCTCTGTGAATTTGGGCAAGCTTTGTAGCCCATGTTGCCTCACGTTCCCCATCTATATAAAGGGGATCATAGAACTTCCCTCACAGGCTTGTTGTGAAGATTCGACAAGTCAATCATAGAGTCCTGTGAATAGTGCCCAGCACAGGGTAGGGGCTACACATGGGCTCCCATTGCCATTACCACCACTTCTGCATACGTTTCCAGCCGATCCTGCACATGCTCTCCCTGTCGATTATGGAAGTGTTGCAGTGTCAAATCACGCTGCTGTCCTGCTCCCCATTCCCACTTTGTGAACTGAGTCCTGCTCTTCTTTATGTCTCCCCTCCAAGCTCCCTGACCTCTGCCCTCCTTCCAGGGCCTCTGGTCCACACTGAGAGGCTTGGCGCTTCTCTGGTCCAGAAATCTGCATGTCTACAACCAGCATTTCCATACCTACGAATTCACTCCCTAGCCCATGGTTTTAAAAGCCTTGTGTTACAATGGAATACTACTCAGCCATGAGAAATGATGAAATCGGACCATTTCTGACAACATGGATGGATCGTGAGGGTATTATGCTAAGTGAAACAAGTCAGAGGGAGAAAGTCAAATACTTTGATCTCACTCATAAATAGAAGAAAAAACGACGACAAACAAACACTTAACAACAGAGATTGGATTAGTGGTCGCCAGAGAGGAAGTGGGGAGGGATGAGGGCAAAAGTGGTGTTTCGGCACATGTGTGGTGACGGATTGTAATTAGTCTTTGGGTGGTGAACATGAGGTAGTCTGCGTAGGAATGGAAATACAATGATGTACACCCTAAATTTATATAATGTTATAAACCAATGTTACTGCAATAAAAAAAATGGTAATAACAGATGCACACAGACGCACACACAAACCTTGTGTTATGTTGTCTCTATATCTGGTAAACCACACATTGAAGTTTCCTCTCTCTGTTCCCTTGGTCCTCTGCTGTCCACTCTTTTTCCTAAATCTTTAGTTGTTGGATGGTAGATTATTTTAAATTGTTTTGGATCAGTTTATAAATAATACCTATCTGTCAACTTGGAAAATACAGAAAATATGAGATAAAATTAAAACAAAAGCAATCAATGTTTTGTTTACTAATCCTGTAAGTGAAAATACACTTACACATGAATAATGACATGTTTTAATACTTTAAAGAGACTTAGCTAAAGTATTTTTAGTGACAACTTTTAAGAGAGGAGTTATACTTATTCGACAGTGATTGTAGTTTTAATTCCTTTCAATTCAATAATCCTTTATTTCTGGTATAATCAACAAATACCCACTGTACTCTTAGCCACTGACATTTCTCCATCCTGCATCACTTTCTCTAGGGACCAAGATGCTGTTAGAAAAATTAGCTGTGTGGTCAAATGCTGAATTAAACATATTTACACCAACTTCTTTATTGCAGGACTTTTCAGAGCCTTTAATTATTAACATAATTTCCTAGGAATGAAAGATTGTATGTAACATTACCTAAACTTGACTATAGGACAATCCCACTCTTAAAAAAAAAAAAGGTACATTTTGGGCTGGCCCTGTAGGGTAGTGGTGAAGCTTGTGTGCTCCACTTTGGTGGCCCAGCGTTCACAGGTGTGGATCCTGGGTGCAGACCTATACGGCTCGTCAGCCATGCTGTGGCAGCATCCCACATATAAAATAGAGGAAGATTGGCACAGATGTTAGCTCAGGGCCAGTCTTCCTCACACACACACACACAAAGTACATTTTTACATGTTGCTAGGAGTTAGCGTTCCCTGGGACCCCATTTTGGAAATACCACTTTCCATGGTGCCATCCACATTTTCACCTGGTTCACTTCATGCCCCAAAGCCAATAGCACAGGATTATAAGAGTTGAGGAGCAGCTTGTGGCTCTTACTGGTCTCTGTGTGAAGCAAACCCTGCATGCAGTAGAACACTGGACGTGGACTAGAACATGGTGGTTCACGTCTTGGCAGTGCTGCTCAAAAACTATGTGAGTTTGCTTAATCACGGCTGAGGCTCCATCCTTGCCAACAAGCCGGGGATAAGATCTGCCTCCCAGGGTTGTTGTAAAGAGGAAATGACATTGTTTATGAAAGTGCTTAAATACAAATGCTCTAGACAAGTAATTTTAAGGTGTTTATTAGTATAGGAACAAACCCAAAAATTGTAACCTTGTTAATAATGTGTTTTATCAACTTGGCTCGTGCCTGGTGCTCCAGCATCCACAGGCCTCTCTAACCTGCAAACAGCGTCCTCACTCTGTAGGACCCCCTGGAGAGAAACACAGAAGCACCGGCCCACAGTGGGAACGGGCTCCATTCATGTTGGAAGTCCTACTGTGCAAGGACGCCCAACTGCAGGCCGTGAGAACTGCTGATCCACCTGTCCTGGGGGTAAGAAGCAGCAGGGTGCCAGGGAGCCACTGCTTGCCTCCACCCCCACCCCATCAACAGGTCTTCACTGAGCCGAGGCCCAGAAGGAAAACAGCACAATGGCAAACACCCAGACCTAAAAATTAGAGGCACGCCTCCTGGCAAGGATCCTCTCTCCACGCTTTGGGACTGGGTACCAGCTGCCAACTTCGGAATCTCCATTCTTCATCTGGTGAAGTGTCTGACAGTGCCGTCCCCATGAGAGTTTTGCAGACAAGTAAGAAAAAGGGTGTTAAGCTCCCGGCCCTCAAGGGGCTTGTGTTTTAGTGTGTGACACACACTAACTAAGACAAGGCACACACTCCAAATAAGAGCAAATGACTTTCTTATGATGAAGTAGCTGCTGTGAGGCAGAGCACAACATCCACACACAGCTGTGTGGCTGTTTCAGCTGACCATGGAACCCAATGGGTCATGCTGGGATGGTGTCTCAGCTTGAGATGCTGTACAAAATGCCAGAGAATGGTTTTCTTAAACGGCAGACATTTATTTTCTCACAAGTCTATAGATTAGACGTCTGAGATCAGAGTGCCAGCATGGTCAGGTGCTGGTGAGGACTCCCTGGCTTGTAGACGGCTGCCTTATGTCTGTCCACACATGGCCCTTCCTCAGTGTGCATGTGGAGAGAGAGCTCTCTGGTGTCTCTTCTTCTAAGGCCACCAATCCTATCAAAACCCTACCCTTATAACCTCATTTAACCTTAACTGCTTCCTAGATGCCTATCTCCAAATAGAGTCACATTGGGGTTAGGGCATCAACATATGAATCTGGAGGACACAATTCAGTCCATAGCAGATGGTGATGAGCCCAAGGCTGTGCGTTTTCCCAGGGGGTCAGCTGACTCACCCCGGTCCTAGGCACAGGTAACATCCTACCAAGGTGTGTTCACAGTGTAGTGTGGATTTGATGTCAACCCTCCTTACTACTGGAATGGCAAGATGTTAGACCCCTAAATGGAGTCTAGTTACCCCTTATTTAGAAGGATGAGGAAATCACACTCCCCAGAAATGGGTGTCCTAAGGTCCCACAGTCCAAATCCTTGAGTCCTTCAGGGATTAACTTTTTAAAAATGTGATTTCTGGAACAGCCATGCCCATTTCAGCTGCTTAAACTTCTTCCGGGGCTCTGTATGTCCCACATCCCAGGCAGATGTTCCCAATTGATCTTGCTTAACATCAGGCCATTGTCGATAGATTTTAGCAGCCCTGTGATTAACTGTTGAAGCAGGAAACCAGAGCCCACACTACTCTCTTCCTACCACTTTCCTCTTGGAAACTTCTGTAGCCTCCCAGGAAACCCTCGGGATCCTGGGACACAGCAGAAATTCACTTATTCCAGTCCAGCATTTTTGTTTTAGAGACAGACAGGCCCAGAAGAAAGTGACCTGCCCAAAGTTAACAGGAAGAACAGGATGTTATCACCAAGGCTGGAGCAGAAGCAAGGTCTCCGTTCAAAGCCTTGGATTCCTTCTAGTCCAGAAGACCCCAAAGTCAACCGAGTGTCAGAATGACTTGGGTATTTAAAATAGATGTGTTTTTTCCAGCGCTGCTCTAAAGAATTCAACTCAGTGGGTCTAGAGTGGGGCCCTGGTATGGGAACTTTTGAGAAACACCAAGTGACTGATGCGGTTGCTTTTGCACAGGCCAGGCGTGTATGTTCAGGGTGTGCAGCTGCTTTATTGAAGGCAAGGATATGAGTCTTTGAGGCTTTCAGACCAAGTTCTCACTGGCTTTGTTTGTCCCTGCAGTGCTAAGAGCTCTATTCTTGACTACACCAAAGAACTAAAGGGCGATTCCTAGAGCTATAGGTTTTGTCTGATCCCATAGCATCACTCATTAGACTCATCCAGAAAGTTCCCAACACATTCCTATAGGTGGAATGTGTACATAAACAGTAACAGGTGCAGACAGGCGATCCCACTAATTATCACCATCTGGATGAATAAACTAAAAAAAACCCAAAAAACTATGTGATGGAATTTTCCCCTCTTTGTTTTCTTATTCCTGGTGGCTTAAATATTGTGTTTGGTTTAAATACAGACATGATTTGACCACAAATATTATGGGCAGAAGAGCCAACACGGCAGACTCCGTGGAGAGGATGTTGCTTTCAGGTAGGACATAAAAATAGTGCTTGCTGCATCTGCAGGTGCTCCTGGCTCTTCTTGGTGTGTGTCACTTCACTCCCACATAGGATGTCTCTGGGGACTTAGTTTGCTCTTATTTTAGAGAGAAGTAATCAGAAGGGAAGAGGTTAGATGGCTCAAGGTCACAGAAAATTGGTGATGGAGTTGATACGAAAATGTGGATGGCATGTCTTAGCTACGACCAGGTCAAGTCTTGGTTCCTGGACCCTGGAGGTGGGGCTGAGAAGCAGGACGGAGTTCATGGCCCCAGGAACCAGCAACAGGATTCCAGTCAACTGGGCTTGTCTCTGTTACAGTGCTTAATAAGGGGAATTTCAAACATAATCATCTTTGTAAAGTCCATTCCAGTCCTGTGCCATGTCATCCTGGTCCCTAGACATTAATTGTTGCTGCCTTTATGGTAACACATGGGAGAGACAGCGCTGAGCGCAGCTGTCAGGGCGTGGCTGGAGACAGGTGTCCCTGATCAGCTGGCCCCTTCAATATTTGGGAAGATGAGATTTCAATCCTGAAGGTCCAGTCTTCGCAGATTGTCATGGATTGCATTTTATTTCTGGGAGATCTGCACCTGGCCTTTTCCTAGGCCATCCACATGCTCTCCCCACTTTGGAAGACAACAGACGTGGACCTGACTTATGACCTAGGCAGGAAGTGAGAGCAAGGCTGCCCTCTTTCGTCTTTTCCTGCGCCTCAGGAATCAGAACCAGGGCTGGTGCAGCCAGGAGGGTGCTGGCGATTCCATTTTGACCCAGTAAGCACTATAGGACCCAGAGATGGAAAAGATGAAGGGCAGGTCCCTGCCTTCCCCCACCCCAAACTTTACAGGGTAATGCCAGGCAGAGGGACACAAAGGCTGGGGCTGCTCCAGTGGGGTTCTGTGGGAACGATGAGGACGAAGGGCCCACTTGCTGCAGCGGGACACAGCTGGGGTAAGGCAGGGGTAAGTGGCCTCTCCAGGCTCTAGAATCAGATTCTGCTGCATCTGAAACATGGCAAACCAGGTTACTTATGGAATCTCTTTAGTTTATGTCTGTCTGATTCTTGGAGAGTCATTAGATGGCATCACAATATTGAGCTTGCCATCTTCTTTGAGTCTCTCTGCTTCTGTGGACAGGGTTGGTGCTACCTATGAAAGCAAAAACATCTCTTCTGCCACTGGGCTCTTTCGAGTGAAGTCATTGGAGCCCTGTTAGAGGCAAGATGTTACCTGACAATGTTATTAGTTGTAACGCCTTAGTTCCCTTTAGCAAAGCAGGTTTGCTACTTCCCGACCAGCACCCTGAGAGGTGGGACTTTGGACAGGTCGTGTTTTAGTCAAGTGTGCAGTGGAGAGAGAGAACCAGGAAGGTAGGCTGACCTAAATGTTGTGTTCCTCATGTGGAAAGGAAGTTTCCTTGAGGACACTGGGCCAATGCCTAGCTGGGGCTGGAGGAGCCCACACTCCTGTCAGGAACGCTCAACGTCCACCCTCTGGGGTGGACCTGATCGCAGTCCTTGTATATGCTCATTCACCCCTGCTCCTGTGGCACCATCGGGCTGAACCCACACACAGTTGCCACCCATCTGCCTCCTCACGTCCTCCCTCGCCACACCTGTCTGTCAGTCACCGGTTCTGGCTTTTCTCATTGGACTGAAGTCTTCCTCCCAGAGCTGTGTTCTTCTTAGTCTGGATTCTCCAGCTTACAACATGGGAAAAGGGATGCATGGCTTGAGCCCCCAAGGAGTTCTGGGGTCTTCATCTGTGAAACTTAACTGGTTTCACCACTCAATGTCAATAATCTGCAGATTTTACAAATTTGGTGAATTCCTTCTGCCATAACAAATGTGGTAATCTAGGCATTTGAAAGAAGAGACATTTTTAAATAAGTGAAGATGTCCCTGACTGTTTGAGCTGGGATTGTAATAGGCAGAAAGAAATGAGTTGGCTAGTTCGTTGGGGCAGGAAGGATTCTGGGCAAATCCCAGAATTGGGGCTAACCGCTGCCTGAGTGTACCAGTGAAGAAGGCCAAGGGGCAAACCATATCACCCCCTGGTGGACCCCACATTGACCTGCCATCTCATTCAATGTCAGCAGTGGGGATGATGAGCATGGAGTCATCCTCAGTCCTTCTCTTGGTCCCCTCTGAGACAAGAAGCTTTCATTTTCAAAGGTCTTGCTAGAGTTAGGAATGTGGTAGGTGGCTGTAGCTTACTGCAGAGTTGAGTTGCACCCCGCAACACACCATGGCAGGTGTACATTAAAGAAATTAAGTTTACCGAAAGAAAGGTCTATCCTTTGCCCTCAGCTGCTGAGAGGTGATGGCTAGGCCCTTAGAGTGTCCCATTTGATAGGAGTGTCTTTCTTTACCTGGGAACCTTGAGCCACACTGGACAGTGTGATTTATGACGGGAGCTTTGGACCACACAGTATCCACTCCACTTCCAGAGGGGTCAGCCACATCGGCAGTCAACCATGAAGCCTCAATAAAAACTCTGCACACCAAGACTCAGGTGAGCTTCCTGGTTGGCAATCCTTTGTGCATAGGTCACACATCCTTGCCGGGAGGAGTTAACACTGTCTGTGACTCCACCAAAGCTCTGCAAGTGGAAATTTCCTGGACTCTGCTCTATGTAATTTTCCCCTTGGCCAATTTTAATCCGTGTCCTTTAGCTGTAATAAACTGTAACTGTGAGTGTAATAGCTTTCAGTGAGTTCTGTGAGTCCTTCTAGTGAATTATTGAATCTCAGGGGTCTTGGAACTCCCCTAGCCCCAAACCTTGCAGTTGGTAATCACAGAGGAGGGTAGACTCCTTTAGCATCCGAATGTCTTTTTAATCCTGGCTTATGTGACTAAGCTAAGTGACCACAGACAGATTAGGTTGAACCTGAACATCAAGAAAAAGTGCTAGAGATGTAGGCTCATAGAATCAATGTCACAGTAGTGACCCTGGGCAATGGGCCCAGCTCACTGCACGACAGGCCATGTGAGCTTCTAATGCAAATACAAACCGAAAGGCTTTCTGTGGCCAAGATGAGGAGAAATCCCAAGTAAATATGCAAGTTTAAAGTGTAATTACGACCTGAATGACTGTAGTACGTTCTTGCTGGAGGGGAACCTCTGATTCTAGGTTTCAATGGGCATAGCAACTGGGTAGATTAGGGACGGAAAGGTGGGTTGGTAACAGGAGGGAGAGGAAGAAACAGATGATGAGTCAGAAGATGGGGTTTTGGATCCTAATATTGTTACAGACTTGTCATGACCTCGGGCAGGTCATTGATGTTGCTGGATCTTTGCCCCATTTGGCATCTTACAGGTGGGCCTTCACATATTTGATAGGGTAATGGAGCTGATTCAGGGAGGATAAGGGAACAGAATGAACATTTGGGTACTTTCTCTGTGAGGGGCTATGTAGGGGCTTGACTTACTATATCAATCAGGGTTCTGTGTAGAAACAGAACCAATATCGCACACACACACACACACACACATATGAACTGGCTTGTGTGAGCATGGGGGCTGGCAAGTCTGAAATCTGTAGGTCAGGCCAGCAGGCTGGAAACTCAGGGAAGAGTTGCTGTTGCAGTCTTGAATCTGAATTCCTCAGCAGGCTCGACAACTCAGGTCTGTGTTGCTGTCTTGAGAAGAATCCCTTTTTCTTCAGGAAATCTAATTTTTGCTCTTAAGACTTTCAACTGATTGGAGGAGGCCCGCCCACATATGGAGAGTAATCTGTTTTACTCAAAGTCTGCTGAATTAAATGTTAATCACATCTTGAAAATACCTTCACAGCAACATCTAGACTGATTTTGTACCCATCAGCTGGGTGCCGTAGCCTAGCCAAGTCGACACAAAACAGTAACCGTCATGCTTTTCCACTTCATGCTCATGGCAACAGGAAGGAAGCAGCAGTAGTAAAGAACTGCACGGGGGCTGGGTCTAAGGGTTTCTGCTCCATCTTCACATGGTACCACCCTCCATCTGGTAGGTAATCCCTAAGATCTTCCAATTGGGACATTTAAACTCTTTGTAAACCAAACAGCAGGCTCCATTTTTCCTACTGTCCGCAGCCTGGAAATGAGCTGCTAGTGTTGCCCCCTCCTTTTTCTTTTCAAACAAGATAATTATCTACTAGGAGCCTGGAAAGCTTATTAGTAGCAAAGACTTGTCCTTGTGTCTAGACTTTGATGCTTACCGGCTACCGGCTACCCCTTAACCTCTAAGTTTGAATCTCCGCTGAACGGTTTGGGGAATGCATCTGTTCATTCAACAAAGTCTGTTAAATGTTTATGATGTACCAGGCATTACGATAAAGACTGGGAATGAAATATGGCTAAGACACAGACCTGTTTGAGTTTCTCAGTCTAATCGATCTTGAGAAGATTATAAGATGAGCAAGTGTTTGGAAAGTGCCTTGGATATTGTCAAATGCTAGCGCTAAGTTCTTACCTGCTCGTTGTAGCCGCTGAATGCACAGGCTTCCCGTGATCCTATGAAAATGGTATCATCGACTTAATTGTCAGCACGGTAGTGACCAGACATTGCATGCATTCTGAGCATTTATTTGCTTAAAAGTTTAAGAAGTATTTCAATTGCTTGACCACCTGTAAAATGTCTGGAACCCCAGAAGAAATGCTAATGAAAGAGCTGAGCTAAAACTCAACAGTGAGCCCCACCAAAGACAGGAAAGAAGGAATAGAAATGAGGTGTCATTATACAGGACTGATTTTTTAAATACCAGATGCTAATAGTCAAACTTTCACCAATGGAGATAAACACAGCAGGGGAACTGTTACATCGGTGAACTTAAAAACTCTTCTCAGGTACCAATCTTTGGGGAAAAAAAGGAAGATTGGCAATAGTTGTTAGCCCAGGTGCCAATCTTTAAAAAAAAAAACAAAACTCTTCGCATGCCTGAAAGACTCGAATCCCATTTGGGAAGATGCACTATTCTAAGGATGATGTGTTAACTACATAAGTTGTCCCATGATTGGAGAGGCACAGGGACAAACTTTTGTCATCCATCCACCTGTAACATCATGGATGAGTCATTGTTCTTAGGTGTGCCACCTAGGGGTTCAAGGGTTGTAACTAGAATGATGTTTTTACCCTGAAATGTAAGAATAAGTAAAACATATATTTTACCCATGGAAAGCAGTACCCATCCTTGACTAGTGATTTTAAAGATATATTGATAGAGAGAAAAGCCACAGTTTTATGAACCCATGTAGATTCTGAAATAAAAGTGACCTGGAATAGAAAAGAACCTGAAGGGACCCTGAGAAGCCTGAGTTCTGGCACATGAAGTTGACGGACAGGCTCTGTGCAGGCGTTTGCAGTAACTGTTTTAGAGTTCACACCGCTAGTTGTCTCCTTCCCTCTGGTTAAAGAAGCAAAATCAGCTGTGGATAAACAAGGTCTCAGTCCTCAGTTTGCCCCTACTTCTTTTCTCTGGACCTCAGTTTTTTTTAATCTGTAAAATCTACAGGTTTTAAAATGTGGAGGTTTTGTTGCTTCCTGTTCCTTCCCGCTTCCTGAAATCACAGCCCGCTCACCCTGGGAGCTCCTCCAGGTACCACTCAGTTGTTCAGGTGAGGGAAGCTGGAAAGATCAGAATTGAAGGATCACCACGAGCTTCGCCTGGAACTGAAGCTTTGCGCCCTCCCTCCTCTCGGCAGGTGCTGGCTGTGCCTGGACGGTGGGGGCGGGGAGGGGAGGCAGTATTCCCTCGGCCGGACCAGGTCTAAGGGCTTAGTCCATCTCTCAGAAGTGTCTCTGGGACAAGCATTTGGTGAGGAGGCAGAGGGGTGTGCGGAAAGGGGGTTGCCATGGCAACGCTGCAATGTGTGTCCTCCAGACCTGTTGATTTTTCCCTCACCGGCCTCATGTCTTTTCTGATGGGAGGGGACAAATATTGGGGATATGAGTGAGTTCCACAAATCATCCTGCTGCTCTTCGCCTGAACACGATTCACCGTGGAGGGGCCCAGCGCCAAGACACCATATAGCACATCGAAGCGTTGCTACATCCAAGAACCAGCTTCCTTATGCCTCTCAATCTGTCTTTAAGATCCGACTCGAAGCCCACCTGCTCTGAGGGGCCCTCGGCGATTAACCCCTCATGGCTCTGTCCCTGCTCTGAATTCCCTCAGCATGCGGTCAGCACTGACGTGCGTTGTATGTGTGTAAGTATTCTTAAGGTTTCTCAGCTGTTACAGCCTGCACATCAACAGAACAGTTAGCCTTAGTATAAATTGTTTCTGTGATAAATCACGCACATAACCGGGTGCCAGTAGCACGGGAAGAAATTGCTGGAGTGGGCAGAGATCTGTGCTGAGGCACAAGGAATGGGTAGATATGGAGAGGGACGGACAGAGAGGGAATCCCTCGGAGAAACCAGGCAGCTGGAGGAGACGGGAGGGAAAGAGAGAGACAGAGAGAAAGAATGTCAAGGGATGAAGGATTGGAGGCTGTTCTGGAAGGGAGGCAAGCAAATTAGAGGCAAGAATAGGTACAATTTAATTAGGGGAAAACTAAGTGTAAACAACTTCCTAGTTACATTAAGGAACTGATTTTGGTTTCAGTTCCTGAGCTCCAGGGCCTCCAGGGTGGGTGGCTGCAGAAGGCTGGCTCTGTGGCAGCAACTGAGGAGGACTGGGTTCTGCTTTTTGCCTCCAGAGGCCCCATCTGAGTCTTGGAGCTCCCGCCCACCAGCCCCTATCTGTGCTGTCTGTGATGGCTGGAGAGACCGATGACGGCGTTTGGGGGCCTCGTCCCAGCCACCACTGTTTTCTACTTGACTTTGAAGAAGTTAGTAAAGAAATGCTGAGTGGCCTAACCTGCTCCCTTACTGCTAAACCACAAGCCTGTCCACACTAAGAAGACTTCTATTGTCTTGGCTGCTCCCCCGTCACTGAGCCATCGAAGCAGGCAGCTGGCGGGCGGTGTGTTTGTTACACATGTGGGTTCCTTGGAGTCTGGTGTGCATGGCAGAGCTTCCACTCTGTTCCCTCAGCTTTTTTCTCAGAATCCCTGGCTCTGAAGAAAGCTCTGGCAAGAACCTACATATATGATATGAAAACAAGATTCTGTGTATGCTATATATAGTTGTACTCAGGTGTTAGATAAGGTACATGTGTTATGAGTGTAAAATGTGGTCGTAAGACCCAGATGCATAAATCTATTTATTCACAGCCATGTGGATCTCTTTGCAAATGACCCAGTGGTCCCTGCCCTAGTCTGGAGAATTACTTAGGATCTTTCAAAATAAACCATACTTGTCAACATGTTCTAAAAGCCAGTTAATGAAAAAAGAAAATGTCAAGTTGCTTCCAAATTGATCTAAGCAGGACTTTTTTTTAATGTACCCAGTGAAAGTTATTTATGAGACAGCTTCTATCATTTTACACTCAAAAACCTTTAATGGCATCCCATTGCCTGTGGTGAACAATCCAGATTCTGGCTGGTCATTCGAGGCCTTTCACAGTTTAGAACTAATATTATTCATCTTTAAGACTATGACCTCTGTTGCTTGTACCACCGGGCTTATTTTTGGTTGTATCTTTTTGACCACATAAAAAAATTAATTTCCTAGATAAACATATAATTGACACGCACATCCAATTTGAGGATGATCCACAGCTGGGAGGGAATAGTGAATTTGTTTGTTCAACTAACATTGAACACTTAGCCTGGGCTGGGCTTGGTTCTAGAATACAGCAGGGACAAAAGACACCACTGCTCTTATGGAGCTCGCCTACCAGTGAGGGAGACAGACCACGTGTTGAGGGGGTAAGAAGAGAGACCAAGCAGCTTGTGATGGGCTCAGGAAGGCGGCTGCTCTGGTAAGGTGAGCAGATACCTGTATAAAATGAAGCCGAGTACCAGGTAAGATTCAGGAAAATGGTGTGTGCACGCAGTGGGAAGAGCAGATGCAGACTCTGAGGCTGGAGTAGGCTTGGAGTGTTTGTGCAATAAGAAGGCTGGTTGTGACTGTGGTGGGGTGAGTGAAGGCAAGAATTGTAGGAGGTGAGATCAGAGAGGAAGCAAAGGCCAGATCATATAGGGCATTCTGGCCATGGTAATGGCTTTGGATTCTACTCTGGGTGACATGGGAAGCCACTGGAAGGTTTTGAGCAGATGAAAGGTATGCTGACATAAGTTTTAAGTGATTACTCTGGTTGCCATATGCAGAACAGGCTACTGTGGGGTCAAGGGTGGAAGCTGGGAGACCAATTAGGAGGTTATTCTAATAGTCTAGGTTAGAGATGGTGGTGGTTTAGGCTAGAGTATGAATGATGGAGGTGATGAAAACGGTAGGATTCTGTAGATACGTTCATGGTAGAGTTGTAAGTATCTGCTGATAAATCAAATGTGCAATGTGAGAGGGGAGTCAATGACTCCAAAGATTTTGGACTGAGCAGTCAGGAAAATTGAGAATAGAGAATAGAGTCACTATTTATGGGGATGGGGAGAAGAAGTTTGGGGAGAGGTGGGAGTGGAAAGCCAAGGGTTCTATTTTGGATAGATTAAATTTAAGATTCCCATTCTGAATTAAAGATATTCAGTAGGCAGTTGGATATAGGAGTCTGAAATTCAGGGGAGAAATTAGGACTGGAGAAATAGTGTTGGGAGTTGTTCAGCCTATAGATGGCTTTAAGGAGAGGGGAAAAAGTCCAAGGATCCAGGAAAGACTGAAGGAGCAGCCAAGGGGATAGGATAAAAACCAAGAGAGAGGGATTCCTGTGATGCCAGGGAAAGAAAGCATCCCCAGGAAGAAAGAGTGATCAACTAGGTCAGATGTTGCTGATACATCAAGTAAGATGAAGACTGAGACTTGACCATTGAATTTAATGACATAGAGGTCCTTTGGTATATAGAATTTAGATTTATAAAGTCCCCAATAGGCCAAAACTATCATGATCAGTTTAGTAGGAAGCCACACATAGGTTCATATGTGTCAAGTTTTCATGTACAGGATTCGGAAGATGTGGGTTCACAATAATTCATGAGAAGAGGCCTGGGATTTATGACCCTGAGTGCCATATATACCAATACATGATGGAGACATCAAAAAAAACCATGCTAACACTGACTTTGCCACATGAATGGAAGCAAAGCATCTAGACTAATGGGGTTGCAGTCTCTCTGAAAGGTACACTGCCAGACCATGGGTGAGTGTGTTTCTTTACTGAGCCCTAGTCTTGTAAAAGAGAGGAATGAACTAGAGGGCCTTTAGAAAACCCTTCATGATAGTGAAAATTTGTTGAAGAACTGAAGGTGTTCAGCTTTGAGAAGACCCAGGAGGGCTTTAGAAATTTGACGGATTGTCTTGTGGAAGAGGGATGGCACTTACTTCTATAGACTGTGGGTAGAAGTTAAAGGGGGAAGTGTTTCAGTTATCTATTTCTATATAACAAACCTCCCCCAAAATGTATTGGTTTATTACAATGATTTATTATTTCTCAGAATTTTGTGGATTGGTTGGGTGGTTCTTTCACTGGATTTGCCTGGGATGATATGACTAGAGTCTGAGGGTGGATTGGCAAGACTCTGGGGTCAGCTGGGTCCCTTCAGATCATGTGGTCTTTCGTCTTCAAGAAGGTGAAATTAGATGTCCTTACATGGATCATTGTTATGACCCAAGAGGGCAAGACCAAGGCACAAGGACTGATCAAGCCTCTGCTTGCATCATGTCTCTCCCATTGGCCAAAGTGAGTCATATGGCCAAGCCCAGGGTCAAGGTGGGAAGAGGCAATATCAGTATATGGATACCAGGGATGTGATTTGCGGAGGGCCTTGAGTATAAGTATCTACCACTGGCAGATTTTGACTTGATACAAGAGAGAAGTTTTAAATAGGAAGAGCCGTGCAAGTAGCTGCTTTGTGAAATAGTTGGCTCCTTGGTGGTGGGGATATTGCACCTCTAATTTATACGTTCATTCTTCCACTCATTTAAGCATTTTGTTAAATACCTGTGATGTGCAAGACCCTGGGTTATGTACTGTGAGGGGTAAAGATGGATAGAATAAAGTCTGTGGATTGACTTTTACAGACCACTGGGAGAAATGGGGGGAAAAAAAAGAGACATTGAGAGATACTTTCAGATGAAGAATAGAGGGAGAGCAGAGAAGAAAGAGAATGTCTGGCTGGAGTCAAGATGTGGAGGATAGAGGAGGCCATTGGAAGCTTTAGAGGAAAGGTAACATTTTAGCAGAGGGAAAGGGAGTAAACTCCTCATTATTATTGAGTTCTGCTCCGTGCCAGGCACAGTACTCTGCTCTGTGTGAAGGTTTCATCCTTTAACCCTTATGGCAACTGCGTCATTCCCAGGTCACAAATAAAGACACCGGATCTCAGAGCATTCACACAGGAATCATCAAACCAAGAATTTAAATCTTGGTCAAGTGGTCCAAAGTCTATATTCTTCACAGGAAGCTAGGCTGCCTCAATAAAACTACTAAGTGTATTACAATTCAAAGATTTTAAAGTAGTTTACATACAAAAACTCATTCAAGCCTCACAAAAAATATGAGAAAAATATTATTCCCATTTTATAGATGAGGAAAGTGAGGCTCAGAGAAGTTGAATCAGACAGATGTAGGACTTTTGAATTAACCCTTCCATCTGCTTGGAATGCTGTTTCCCATGACTTTACGTGGCTGGCTCCTTCGTGTCATTCAAGTCTCAACTGAAATGTCACCTTCTCTCATCAAATCTAAAGTGGCTCCCATTCTTGGGCTCTTACATCATCCTATTTAAATCTTTTAAGCAGCACTTGTTACTATTTGGATCATCTGGGTTCTTTTTTCTTTAAATTTTGCTAATTGCTGATTATCAATATCTCCTCACTAGAAAGTAAACTCCATGAATGAAAGATTTTTCTTTTCCTCTTTTTTTCAATTCTCAGCTTGATTTTATTTAACCTCACACATCAGATACTTATGTTTCATACAGTCAGATTTATTTATATTTACACACAAATTTATTATTTCTTATTGCTCAATAGTCCTTCTTTCATTTTGTCATTTTTTTGTGGTATCATTTTCCTTCTTCCTAAAGTATATCCTTTAGATCAGACATTCCTTTAGTGAAGATCTGTTATACTGAACTCTGACTTTGTGTCTTAAAATGCTTTACTCCCCCTTGTTCTTGAAATATAGTTCTAATACGTATGTTTAACACAGTTCTAAGTTGACAATGGTTTCCTCTCAGCATTTTGAAGATCTCATTCTACTTCCCTCTGGCTTTCCTTGTTGCTGTTGAGGTCAGCTGTCAGTCTCACCATCGTTCCTTGCATGGTGCTTTTTTCCCTTACCTTTCCCTGTCTCCCTGGCTGTTTTTAAGATCTTTTTTTTTTTTTTTAAGGAAGATTAGCCCTGAGCTAACATCTGCTGCCAATCCTCCTCTTTTTGCTGAGGAAGACTGGCCCTGAGCTAACATTTGTGCCCATCTTCCTCTGCTTTATGTGTGGGACGCCTGCCACAGCATGGCTTCATAAATGGTGCATAGGTCTGTGCCTGGGATCTGAACCAGTCCTGCCTGGAATTGGTTAGGTTCCCTGAAACTGAGAACTCTGGAAAATTTTAAGCTATTATCTTTTAAAATATTTTTTATTTCTCTTTCTCTCTATTTACATCTTCTGGAACCCCAATTATACTTAAGTTACATCTTTTCATTTTTTTTGTTCACGTATCTTCTTATTTATATTTTCACCTTTTTTTTGCTGATGCATTCTGGATAATTTTTCGGCTATATCCTCCAGTCTACCAAATACATTTTTTCTGTGTCTAATGTTCTGTTTAACCCATCCAATGAATTTTAAATTTCATATATAATAATTTTCTTTCTTTTTTTTTTTAAAGATTGGGCACCTGAGCTAACAACTGTTGCCAATCTTTTTTTTTTTTTTTTTTTTGCTTTTTCTCTCCAATCCCTTCCAGTACAGAGTTGTTAATTTTTAGTTGTGGGTCCTTCTAGTTGTGGCATGTGGGATGCCATCTCAGCGTGGCCTGATGAGTGGTGCCATGTCCGCGCCCAGGATCCGAACCAGCAAAACCCTGGGCCGCTGAAGAGGAGCGCGCAAACTTAACCACTCTGCCACGGGGCCAGCCCCTATAATAATTTTCTTTTCATGGAGTTGTATTTGGTTCTTTGAAATAGGTTTGTTCAACTTTGATAATCTTTCGCTCCTTTGTAATATTATAAGTTTTCTCTTATTTCTTTCACCATGTTAAATCTACTTATTTAAAAATCTTTCCCTGAAAATTCAATACCTACCTGATATCTGATAATTCAATACCTCTATGGGTCTGATTCTGCAATTTATTGTTTCTGTTGACTCTAATTCATATTGGCTTGTTCTCCCATGTGTTTAGCGATTTTGTTTCTCATTTGGAAAAATGGCCTGAGTTGAGGGTTCATTCCTTCAGAGAGAATTTGTGTTTCTTCTGCCAGGTGTTTGGAGCACTGTCCATCTGGGACCACTTTGAACTGAGTTTGACGTTTTTCCTTATTTTGGCCTTCTGGCCCCACTGGTGGTGTGAATTCCAGCCCCCAATCCTTCTTTATATATATTAGTTTGTGGTGGGAAATACTAGCGGAGGCTTTTTTCTCCCTTCCACTTTCCTGCTCTAAGGGCCAAGACTGAGCCAGATAAATCTCCCTTAGTAGGACCACTGGGGTGTCACCCTAGAGGAGTCACAGCTAACAAATTTTCATTCTGCTTGGGACCCAGGAATTTTTCTCTAGTCTCATATGTGTGGGGCTCTAGACCACCAGGAAATCCACAGATTCCCACAAGGAAAATGCCTTTGTAGCTTACTTATCCCCAGTGAATTGCACTTCCTTACCTTTATTTCCTCTGATTGTTTTTCTCCTAGCTCAGCTATGCTTTAAAATATGTTTTATGGTTTACCCCACATTTTTATATGTTCTATACTGTGACGGTGTCCTTTCCCCATTTAGTCCAACATATCGCCGGAAGAAAAAGCACCTATTCTTTTTCCACACACACTACTTGGCCTCCAAGCTTGACAAATACTTGTCAGAGACATAGCAAAAACTCATTTCTGTTTTGAGCAATGTTACCAGGATCCTGTTCTCCTGATGTTAAAAATGTCCCTCTTTCCCCAGCCCCTCTAATCACGAAAGAAAAGCAAGGTCTTGGTATAAAATAAAGGGCCAGTGTGGCTGGGACACAATAAGAAATGGAAAGAGAGTTATGAGAATAAGTTGGAGATATGGATTGGAATCAGATCATGAAGGACTATAGTGGGGAAATGGATTTTATTCTAAGTCAAATAGGAAGTCATTGGAGGACGTTAAACAGGGAAGGAATGTGAACTAATTTTATTTAAAGAATATAAATGAAGATGACAGCTCGTTGGAATGCAGACGTAGAAAAAGAGAGAGCTGCTAGGAGGCTATTGCATCAGTCTAGATAAGAAAAGGAGGTAGCTTGGAGTGGCATGGTAGCCATGGAATGCAAAACTGTGGATGAGGATAGTATCTACTGTTGTGTAACTAATTATTCCAAAATTTAGCAACTTAAAACAATAAACACTTGTTATATTACACAGTTTCTGAGGGTTATGAATCTAGGAGCAACTTAACTGGGTGTTTCTGGCTCAGCGTCTCTCATAAAGTAACATTCAAGCTGTTGAAAGTAGGGGCTGCAGTCATCTCAAGGCTCTACTGGGCTGGAGAATCCACTTTCAAGCTCACTCATGTGGTTGTTGGAAGGCTCAGCTCCTTGCTGGTTGTTGACCAGAGGCTTCTGTTCCCTACGACATAAGCCTCTCTAAGGGCAATTCACAACGTGGCAGCTTGCAGCTCCCTCAGAGGGGGAGGGGAAGGAGGCAGGAGAACAAGATGGAAATCGTAGTCTTTTTGTAAGCTAATCTCTGAAGTAACACCACCAATTCTGCCGTATGTTATTGGTCATACAGACCAACCCTGGTACAATGTGGGAGGGAACTACACAAGGGTGTGGATACCAGGAAGTGGGAATCATTGAGGATCGTCTTGGAAGCTGACGACCATAATGGATCTAAGACCTACTTTGGTTGCAGAACAAACAAGACTTTGCTAATGAATTTGATGTGATATTTGAGGAAAAGGGAGAAAATAAGGATGGCGTCTAGGTTTTTGGTTTGAGCTACTTACTACAATGAGGACTTTTGGAAGAGAAACTTGTTGGAGGTGGGGAGAAATCAAGAGTTGTACTTTCAACTTCTGAAGTTTTTGAAGCCTTTTAGGTATCCAAGTGGACAAGTCAATAAGCAGTTTGAATGAATGAGTCTGGAGCTCAGGGGACAGCTCAAGACAGGAGATTAAATTTGCAAATCCTAGCCTAGGGAAGGGATTATAACCCAGGCACTGACAAGATCGCTTAGTTGCAGTCATTCTCACCCTTAGCTGCCCCTTAGAATCACCTGGGAAGCTTGAAAAAATTTTGACACCAGGCCATTTTCCAAATCAATTAAACCAATATCTCTGGGAATGGTATTCAGCTCTTTTTAAAGCTCCTCAGTGATTCCAATGTGCAGCCAAGGTTGAGAACTGCTGACAAGGGAGAAAATGGCGATGAGAAGACAAGGGAGCCCACGACCCTTGCGTGTGTGTGAGGATAGAGGATGACATAGTCTCCAGAGAGAGAAAGTATGGCACAAGGCACAGCTTCTTTTGCAGGGCCTGAGAATTGGTTGATTTTGTGGTTGAGCTGTTGACCAGTTGGTGAGAACAATTTGTGCACTCCACCTGTCATCTGTGGGCAATGGAGAACATAGGATCACTTTGGAATTTCAAAATGTTAAAAAGTTGAATACACTGATTCCATTTTGTAATGCAATCAGACGTAATTAGACCCAAAGTATTTACCAAGTCTTCCTCTGGCCCTTTTAATTAGGGATAAAAGTTAAGCAAATTTGAACTTGACACTCTTTAAAGGGTGGATGATTCTTTTCAGAGATGTGGCTGGATTTCATCTGGAAGCTGCCGAAGTCAGGCTGCAAGGGGAAAAAGTAAGTGTCCAGCCCAGCTTAACTTCAAATGAACAATAACAACATGTTGATCTCTGCATGCGAAAAGATCTTGGGGCAGTCCATGGTTAAGTAGGTGTCTGGAGGATTGTTCCATCTGTGGGGATTCGTGCATGGAGAGATCCACTTCTTAGTGTTGAGGCTTCCCTTTGTTACTCCCCTCCCCTCACACTTTTGCAAACTGGTATACCTGAGGGAGCTGAGAGAACAATGGCTTGTACCCATGTTCTTAGCCCTGCTTCCTGAGACATTGAAACTGTGTTATTGATCTCATTAACTCATTTTCCATGACTGTTAACACCAAATCAAACAGGTCAAATTCCTAACTATTGAGTCCTTTGGAAGTAGTTAGCATATTCCCTCACTCTATAGCTGCACCTGACTGGGTTCTTTTAAAAGATATCACTTTGTCTACGTTTCTATTTCTGACTGTTAGGATCATTATAGGGACTCCAAAATGCTCTATAGTTGGAGTCCAGAGTCCTCAGTTCAAGATTCAGCCCCACTACTTGTTGGCTGTGAGCCCTAGGGCAGGCCATGTAGTCTGTTAGTCTGTTTCCCACTCTGTAAAATGGAGTGGATCCCTGCCTGCCCTCTTTCCTGAGGTCATTGTCTATAGAGAGATGGGTGAGTGCAAACAGCCTTATCTTTCTGATGTAAAGATTTGCCACAATCCCCACGCCCTCTCCTCTGGGCATATGCAGAAGCCATTCATCTGCCTTGGACATCTGCTTCCTTGCCTTCTCACCATCAGGACTTTCCTTCCTTCCAAATCTCTTGGCACAACCCTCACATTGCTTCAGGAAGTCCTCCTTGATTAACCCTGTCTCATTTGGATCATCCTTTTTGTTTTTCTCCAATGCCAGAAGAATATGGCGCTCTCTTTCAATTAAGTACCACTTACTTGTATGTTTCTCTATAGATGTCTTAAATTTATCCCAAGTATTCATTCTGAATCTGCATTAGATTGTCAGATTTGGGGGGCTAGGGACTGGAGATTTCTCCCAGCTTTGCAACACTGATCAATTTGAAAGTTCTGTCCATTAATGTGGACCACTAACTTCTTTTTACATCTGATTTGCATTTCTCACTGATCTTTACAAATCAAAATCACCCCAGAAAGCAATCAAGTTTGTGATGTCTGTAGATATTTTCCTGCATTTATAGCTCAGTCGTTCCCCTGTTGAGAGAATTCTTGGCTACCAAATTCTTGCTGATAATTGGGTATCAGCCAGTGAGGGCGGGAATGGAAACATCCATGTTTGCCTTTCATTAGCAGAAGAGTGTCTTCATCAGCACACTCCACCAAGAAAGCAACATCACTATCCTTCCTTCCTTCTCTTTCAAGTTGTTCCAAGCCCAGTGACATTCAAAATGATAAGTCATTGTCTAAATGTGGAGACTGTCATTCTGCATACACAACTGTGCGTGCTTGGGTACCATCCCAGCCCGTGATGGTAAGCTTGACTCTGACCTCATCGGGGAGGGCATTCTGAAAGGGATCCTCTGTGAGTTTGAAAGTGGTATAAACCATGATCTGATATTTTGGGAACCCCCTCAGGGATGAGAGGACTCAAGCCAATGCTTTGTGGATTTCACATAATGAATATAGATTGTAGACTTCAGTGGTGCAGTAGAAACAACACCATTCTTGAAGACAGGAGACCTGAGCTGGGGTCTTGCTCTTTCATTAACTAGTTGTATGACCTTGGGCAAGCCTTATTACTCTGCTGGACCTCAGAGAAGCAGCAGATTGAATTGGAGCATCTTAATTTCCTTAAAGCTCCAAGGTTCTACTGAGTGCTATCAGATAATGTGACCCAGGCAACATGGAGTTTAGAATTTTTTCTTGGTCTCCAATTCTTCTGTTGATCTGGGGAAGTGATGGGAAGAGGGGAACAATTCTGGGGTAGCTTTCTGGATGTCTAACAGATACATATGTAACAGGTGGTAAAAGGAGATCAGAAACCAGAAGGTGGAAATGGGAAAAGAGAGGGGAAGAAAGTAGAAAAAAGGATGTTCTTGTGTTTCCCTTCATACTGTCATTTTTCTGGTCTAGTTGTAGATTTCTGGTCACTCCCAAGTCAAGGGTGGTTGCTGATGGCTATGGGCTGAATGCTTGTGTTCCCCCCAAAATCTTATGTTGAAGCCCCCCATGTGATGTTGGGCCCCCATTTGGAGGTGAGGCTTTTGAGAGATGATTAGATCATGAGAGTAAAGCCCCCACAATGAGATTAATGTCCTTATAAGAAGAAGAAGAGAGCTAGCCCTTTTTCTCTTCACCATTTACGAATACAAGAAGATGACCATCTGTAAGCCAGGAAGAGGGGCCTTCACCAAGAACCCAACTATACTGGCACCCAGTCAGCCTCCAGAACTGTGGGAAATAAATGTTCGTTATTTAAGCCAACCAGTCCATGGTAGCTGTTATAGCAACCTGAGCTGACTAAGACACTGATATCGTCCAAGACACAGGTGTGAACCTGCTTCAGCCCCAGTTCAGGGCTCGAGTGATCCCCCAAACCCCCCAGTTGCAAAGACAAACATTTATGGGGATCCTGTCTACTTTTGGTGACTGAATTTACCACCCTTGACCCCCAGGTGCTGAGCCCTAGTCCTTGCATCCTTTTAAAACTTTATATAATGGTATCATCCTGCATGTATCTTTCTGAAACTTGCCTTTTTTTTTTTTTTTTTTTGCCATGGATCAGTGTTGATACATGTGCCTCTAGATGATTCATTTTAACCACCAAGTGCCTTTCTATTTTAAGAATATATCACTATTTATGTATTCTTCTGTTGATGGACGTATATGTTGTTTCTAATCCTTTTTCTCTTAAAAGCAAAGCTACAATACACATCTTTATGCACATCTCCTTGAGCACGTGGAGTTGCTGGATCAAACAATATGTATATCTTCAACTTTGCTTATTACTGTCAAAATGCTCTTAATGGGATTATGCCAATTTGTACTCCTATCAGCACTGTAGGAGAGTCCCTATTATTCCAAATTCTTGTCTACTCACAGTATCTTCCAGACCTTTTAGCTTTTGCCAATCTCTGATATAGTGGGCATTTAATCTGGTTCCAGCTTTTAATCACTTAAAAGTTTCAGTGTTAAGTAGGATGTTTACTATAGATTTTTATTAGATTAAGGAAGTTACTAGATATTTTTTTAATGATTTTTTTTTTAAAACCACAAGTGGATGTTGAGTTTTATCAGATACTTTCATTCTGCATATTTGGAGGTGATCACTTAACATTTTAAATGATCTTCCTGATGATACCAGAGCTAGGTGGCTGGTTTGATGGGAAACTATGGGATGAGGTAAAGATTCTTGTTAAGACCAATTCCTTACAATTTTTCAAAACATCCACCTCCCATAGGGCGTCTCAGAAGTTACCCGGCACAGTCAGAGGTTTGGAAAGGGAAGCGGGTATTGTCATGTACTGTAAATAATTCATTCTGTGCTAAGTGGAGCTGTGCTAAGGTGTTGTTATCACTAGAGACTATTACCTGCAAGGACTGAAGAACAGCGGGCTTCAAAATGGGTTATTTGAACAATATACGATTATTATGGGCTGATGCCTGGGGCTTGGATGTATTTTTGTTAAGGTGAAATTTTCTTTGTAACAGAATTGGTTATAATGGGATTTGATCTCCATTCATCTCACTTACCCCTTCTCCCTCTGGCGGCTTTGATAGCCTCGCTCCCTTTGCAGCAGTCAGCCCAGCTCTGTCTAAGGAGCCAAACATGCCTCTAATTTGTGACCAAAAGCTCTCCAATGGGGCTCTCCTTATAAGCCCCTGATTGCTTTGATTTACCAAATGCTCATCCATCACTGATGGCCTTACTCAATCTGCTTTCCCAAAGTGTTTATTGTCTTAGCTTGTTTCCATCTGAACCTTCCCAGCCTGTTTAGACACAACTTGAGTTTGTCACACATTATGTATGATGAACGGCTACATTCTGGAAGGTTCTGAGTTTTCACCCCTGGCCCGCGTGAGTGCCATGTCTGCCTGGGCAGGGTAGTAGTCACTTAAAGGATGATGCTAACAAGCCTCATATCATAGGTTTTGAATAGAGGCGCATCTGCCATCCAGCTTGCAAAAATGTTTGGAGTTCAATTACTAATTTTGGCCTAGAAGGAGGAGGGTGGCATGATGCAATCCACCAAGTCACCACTCCAGCCTACATAATTCAAAGCTTCGGCCTTGTGGCATTGGTTTTGTTGGGCAATCTACATGCAAATAAATAATTCCTCTTCTCCTGAGTGCTATGTTAACTATATTAAACATTTGCTGTATTTATACCTAATCATTCTCTTCCTTTTCCTGTTCTGTACATAGGCTGATTCCGCAAGAAGTTAACATATGGGCAGTTGCTTATGGCATCTCACTTGATGGGTGTTAAAGGTCTTCCTCACCAGGCATGTTTCCTCTGCTGAGGTGCCTGAGGTCCCACCATTGATGGCTCCTGGGAAAATGTGACTCTGTCATGGTTGGCGGATGTAAGTCGTTGTCACTCTCAGGCTATGATTAATTAATTAATAAGCTCAGCCAGAGATTTGGGGCACACAGGGAGTACAACCAGCATTCGTTCATTCAGAAAACTTTTAATAAGTAGTGGGCATATGCCAGGTGCCCTGTTAGGGTCCAGGAATTCATAGGGATGGGCTGTGTCTGCTGTGCCCTGCCCAGAGGGCACAGAGTCTAGTGGTGTTTCTGAAAGAGCACTGGACCGGGGCCAAGGGACTAGGATTCCTGTACCAATCCTCTACCAGATCTGAGAGCTGGGTGAGCCAGGAGGCCCCTTTGGGCCACAATTTCCAAGTTTTTAACTTTAAAGTGGGGAGATGGTGGAATAGGACCTCTCACCTTCCTCCCCGGCCTGGCCCGCTGTGAGCAGAACAGGTGTTACACTCACCTGGTGCAAACGTCAGCAGTAGACAATCTCCCTCCTTCCCTCCCGCCCTCCTGCATGCCTTGTCTGCCCAGTTCCATCTTCCTACTCAAGCAGGTCACACTGGTGTTAGTTTCTTGCTTATCCTTTCAGATTTAACAAAATGTACGTACTAGCCAGTGCAAATCTGATTCTTTATCCTTCCTCCATTGAACACAGGATATAGCATGTGATCAACACTGCACCTTGCCTTTTTTCCACGATACAAAGTATCTTGGAGATCTTTCTATGTCAATACAGAAAGAGCTTCTTCAATCTTTTTTTTCTAATAGTGACATAGAATTCCATTGTATGCATGTTCAACAATTTAACCAGTTCCTCTATAGATGGCAATTTGGCTATTTCCACTCTTTTGCTATTCCAAACAATGCCAAATCTATAGGTTGTATTTACATCATTTTGATGCTGGTGAGTATATCAGTAAGATAATTCCTACATGTGGTGTTTCTGGGTGTGTCAAAGATAAACACATTGGTAATTTTGAGAGTGTGATGTCTTTTTTCGGAGAGCAAACGTGTGGTATCTTTTCCGACACCAATTGTCTGACACCAACTGGATATCCAACGGTTCAATTCAATTCTGACACTATTTATCTGGAGTTGGCATCACACTCCACAGGTTCAAGGTCTCAGTCCCACGAAACTGCCCCCACTTCAGATGCCGGCCACAAATGCGGTGCCTGCCAAGTACAAATTTGGGGCCTCCCATGACAATCCCCCCATCCCCATTCAATAATTTGCTAGAATGACTCACAGAACTCAGGAAAATGCTTTACTACAATTACTGGTTTGTTATAAAGGATGCAGCTCTGGAAGAGCCAAATGGAAGGGCGAGGGATATGATGGGGGCAGGGGGGTGGTGCAGAGCTTTCGCGCTCTCTCCAGGAGCCACCTTCCCAGCACACCAATGCATCCACCAACCTGGAAGCCCTCCAGATCTCATTGTTCAAATTCTTATAACTCCATCCCAGCCCCCC
The DNA here is from genome assembly GCF_021613505.1 of Equus quagga. Classification (NCBI taxonomy): domain Eukaryota; kingdom Metazoa; phylum Chordata; class Mammalia; order Perissodactyla; family Equidae; genus Equus; species Equus quagga. Next base: position 111,385,504 of record NC_060274.1, on the reverse strand, counting down.
TCCTCTCCCGAGAGTTCAGGGAGCGGGCTGAAAGTTCCTACCCTCTAATCACAATGCGTTTGGTCTTTTTGGGGCCCAGGCCCCACGCTGAAGCGATCTACGGGCCCCTCCTTGAGTCACCTCTTTAGCATAAACCCAGATATGGTTGGCAGTGTCTCCTTATGAATAACAAAAGTAACACTCTTATCTCCCAGGAAATTCCAAGGGTTTTAGGAGCTCTGTGCCAGGAACTGGGGACAAAGACTGAATATGTTTTTTATCATATTACAGAAAGATACAGTCAAAATATCCTAGTCTATCAGTTTATACTCCCACTCCTACCGTTAGTAAATGAGAGAACCCACATCCCCACAGCATCGCCAATACAGCATGTTAAGAGATTTTGGCCTTTTGTTACCTTGACGGTGATACATGAAATCTTACTATTTCAATTCATATTTCTTTTATTCTGAGTGAGGCTGAGCATCTTTTCACATATTTCCTATATTGGAGAGGTGTTTGTATTTTGAATGGGTTAGTTTTGAGGAGATGAGAATAGAAAGGTCCAGAACTTGGGACTCCTTAGGAAAGGCGAGAGGAGGGGCTGTAGGGTCCTGCAAATGGGGACATGAAGGGTCAGAAATGGACTGAAGGTCACTGATTTTTTTCCTTACACATTTTTATTGGAGTCAACTCCATTTTCCTCGTCTACTGCCCACCCCCAGGTCCATAATGCCCCCCTGATGAGTCAGTCACACTCTCCTGGTTAGGACATCTCAAGCCCCTGGCAGACCCTCCTGGACAAGTTTCCTGGGGGGCTGAAGTGACCTGCCAAGGCCCAGCTGTGAGAGCCTGGCTGCTGTTTTGCTGCTCACTGTGTTCTGATGCCCTTTGGAGCGTCAAAGTTGCAGGGTGAGGAGAGCGCTGGCCTCACCCAGCTCCTGTCTCCACCTCACTGTTGACACTGGAGGGTGGAGCTGTTGTAGGGGGCTGGGACCTTGTGCATATCCAAGATAGAAACAGAATAATCAGGAAGACTCTCCAGTCCTTGAAGCAGTGGGAAGAGGAGAGACACAGAGAGGGAGAGAGATGGCAATGGCATCCCGGGGACCGATATCCACTGTCAGCCCCAGTTCATACAGATCCATTGTGTCCAGGGGCCCCTTGTTCCAGGATGTGTGGCTGCTGACAGGCACCAGGAAAAACACAGTGTGCAGGGGAGATACTCAGAGGTTTTGTCTCTTCCTGGTGGAGTGTAGGAATCAGTCCTGGCAGCCAGGCCTGAGAGAGTGAGCTGTCCCAGGGAGGGACTCTACTCACCCACCCCAGGTGTCACACATCTGTTCCTGGAGGACAAGGAACTGGCGCCTTCTGGGGCATGGATGAAGGGCAAGGTCCAGTCCCCTTGAGGGAGCAAGATGCTGCTGGAAGGGCGAATGGCCTCACGCTCGATCCCATGTTCCTCCATCAAAGTGTACCCAAGCATAGCCCTAAGCATAGATGCATGGCAAGTAAGAGGAAAAGTGCCCATTCTCAGTGGTTGCTTCCACTCTGTCCGTTTCAAAACACCATTAAGACACAGCTGTGGTTTATGTATGTTTCAATTCCATGATGCTTGACTCAGTTTCCACATGTGTGAAATGCTTGTGAGAATTCCTATAACATTTCATCTCTGGAAATGCTACGAGTTCCCAAGACCAGTTGCTCAGATCTTCTCCAGGGAGCAAACTGGGTGAGTGTGGAGTATTGTTCCCCAGCAGGCAATGTCTCCACCTGAGTTTTAACACACCTGAGGCAGTGTGATCCCTGAGCTGTGATGGATGGAGGTCCCGGGCAGCAGGATCTTTTGGCAGCAGCCTGCCTGGAGTCTGATGAGCAGCCAACTCAGAATGAAGATAAAGCATCAGTGAGCTTTGATGGACGACAGGCAAAGCTCGTCTCGAAATTGGTCTCTCAAAACAATATACAAACTAATACACAAATCAATGCAAAGTGTTTAAACTGCCAGGAAAACTCAGCCCATCTATCACACTTAAGGGTAAGAGGGGGACATGGAGTTTGGCAATTGCCTGAGTCCCCAAGGCCCTGGGGAAGGAAACTGTGTCTCTGGGAACTGACAGCCTGATTCAGCATCTCCCTCCTGAGCATGACCGCAGTACAGCTTGAAGTGGGTAAACAGGAAAGACTTCCTGGCCTTGGACATGCACCCATGTTGGATAGGAAGAGCCGCAGCCCTTTGTCTCTTTGTTCCCCCACTGGCCACTCACAGAGGGGCCCCACCTTTGCGGTGGCCATTGGATTGGAGGCCTTAGGGGGGTGATAGCTCCCAGGCCTTGTGCTGGTGATGATGCAAAAGAGTTGGTCTCAACTCACGGTGACTAAGAACCCAGCAGCATGGGGACCTGCAATCAGCTAATGCTATTTGGTTCTCCTGGGCATTTTTAAAAATACGTCTTTATTTTAATTTTTAATAAAATTTGTATATATTTAAGGTATAAAACATGGTGTTTTGGTATACATATGGTGACTATAGTCAAGCTAATTAACATATCCATCACCTCACATAGTTTTTTATGTGTGTGGTGAGAGTACCTGAAGTCTACTGGCTTCACAACTGTCCAGTATTCAATACAGTATTAGTAACTGTAGCCATCATGCTGCACAGACATTTCTAGACTTATTTATCCTACCTAACTGCTACTTTGTACCCTTTAACCAACATCTCTCCATTTCCCTGACCCCACTGCCCCTGGGAACCACTGTTCTACTCTCTGCTTCTATGCATTTGACTTTTTAAAATTCCACATATAAATGAAATGTGGTATTTGTCTTTCTGTGTCTGGGTTATATCACTTAGCAGAATGTCCTCCATGTTCATCCATGTTGTTGCAAATGGCAGGATCTCCTTTTTTAAGGCTGAATAATATTCCCACGTGTGTGTATCTCTCTCTATATAACTACATCTATCTATCCATCTATCTATGTATCACATCTTTATCCGTTCATCCATTGACGGACACTTAGGCTATTTCCATGTCTTGGCTGTTATGGCTAATGCTGCAGTGAACATGGATGGCTGCTCCTCAGCTGTCATTCTAGCCCCATTCCTCCTACCCTCTACCCATCTGCGGTCTCTCACTTCTTTCTTCATTCTCTAAGTAATTACACTGTCTACCTTGGACCATTTCTACCATTGAAATCAAGTTCTTAACTTTATATCAACCTTATTTATTCTAGAAATTTCTTAACTGGTAGAGGAGGTGAATAAACAATTTATATTTATAGCATGACTTGCAGTTTGCAAAGTCTTTTTGTGTACATGGTTGGTAGTACCATCTCCATTTAACAGGAGAGGAGATTGAGGCTCAGAGAGCTTAAATGCTGTGACCAGGCTGGCAGCAGGAAAAACCTCATAGGAATGTGGAATTGTAGTTGTGTTGCATTCCTCAAACCCTTGACCACAGAAGCTGGACTCTGGCAATGGAGGGGTCTATTCATCCAAGCTTCCACGGAGCCTCTGGGAAAGTGTGAGCAACTCCATCCTTCCCATCTATTGTTATAGTTTCTGACTTCATCTTGGTGGGTTCTAGCCATGGGGCAGCAGGGCCAGCAGACCTGGGCATTAGCCCCTCTGCCTTAGTTGGCTAGGAATTTGGCCAGAGTAAAAGATGGTTATTTTTTTAAGAATGCCTCCCTTGCTGGTGACTCAAAACTGAAAAAACAATGCTATCTATCTCCAGCCATCAGAATAGAGACAAAGGATTGGAGGGCCCCCAGCACAGGGGCCATCTAACTCACAGGGGCAGAAGAGCTCCTAGAGGATGTGTCACCCATCTTCTTACCTTTAGGCTGCGTCCACAGCCAGGTATGCTTCTGACTTACTCTTGGGTATTTCCAGGGAAGGAAAGGAGATGACCTTCTTCCAGAGCATATCCTAGTGCTTTCAAGGCCCCTGTTTGGCAGTACATCCTAAATCCCCTTTTCCATAATTTTGGTCCATGGTCTTTGCTGGGTCTGTGTCCTGTTATGATGTTTCAAACTGCCAAGTCATTCTCTGAACCTGTGGGCTATTCTCTGTGCCATATGCGTTGTCCTCAAAATGTATGGTCAGTCCTGAGTGTCCTGCTTTAGAGAGGATGTGGACAAACTGGAGGCCTTTCCAGGAGAGTGGGCAGGACGTGGAGTGGACAGGACACCATGCCACATTGAGAACAATGCAACAGTCTGAATTCTATGGAAAAGGGACTTGACTTATTGATTGGGATCTCAAAGGAGTACATTTGGGAAAATGCAGGGATGCATGTAGACTGGAAGCACAAAGACAGGGAGCTGTGGGAATGTGCTGGAGAGACAGGCAGGGGTCAAGGCACGCGGGCTGAATGTCACACTGGGGAGTTTGGTCCTGAGGGCAGTAGGCAGCCAATGAAGGTCAACGCAGAGCAGTGACCTACTTAGATGTGTGTTCAGAGGTCAGTAGGAGGCCGTGTGGAGGAGGAGTCGGAGGGGACAAGAGCAGAGGCAAGGAGGGCCTTAGGAGGCTGGGCCAGTGTCTGCCTGCACCGGAAGCAGAAGCTTCTGGCTCTTCCCTGGGGCTACAGAGAGGCTCTGAGGATTGCATGAGCCACTCCTCTCCGTCAGAGGCCCTGACCTCAGAGGAGGTGTGGGGTGCGGGTGTGGGAGATGGAGGGGGGCGATCTGCTCCTGCGGTGGGTCACGCGGGGTCTGGTCCTCAGCCTAAATGCTGGCCTGAGGACAGCAGCTGTCTGAAAGCCCACCTCCGCCCCCTCGGTGCTCTCTGGGTGCTGCAGTTAGTTACTCCAGCGTCTGGTCCCGAGGCTGCTGGGAAGGCCAGTGCCCACGGCCAGTCCCCGGCTCCCTTTACGGGAGAAGTGCCCGGAATGGTTCCCAGAGCAGGCTGTTTCTATAGCTGCTCTCTGGTTCCTGTTGACGGAAAGAAATCCACAACTCTTACTTTCATAGACACCTAGAAGGCAGAGGCTGAAGCTTATTCCAGAAAAGCTTTTGGGGGCAATAGCTCTGGTCGGTGCACAGCCTTTACCTGGTGGGGCCACGGAGGCCAGGCCTGTCCCACCACAGACCTTTTTGTTGAATTGTAGCAAAATATATGTAACATAAAATTTGCCATCTTAACCATCTCTGTGTACAGTTCAGTAGTGTTATGCATATTTTCATTGTTGTGCAACCAATCTCCGGAAGTCTCTCATCTCGCAAAACTGGAACTCTGTACCCAGTCTGTACAAGTCAACAACTTCTGATTTCCCCTCCCCCCAGCTCCTGGCAACCACCATTCTACTTTCTATTTCTATGAATCTGACTACTCTAGGTACCTCTTACACGTGGAATTATACAGTAATTGTCTTTTTGTGACTGGCTTATTTCACTTAGCATAATGCATGCAATCCTCAAGTTTCATCCATGTAGCATGTATCAGAATTTCCTTCCTTTTTAAGGCTGAATAATAGTCCCTTGTACGTATATATCACACTTCGTTGATCTATTTGTCTGTCGATAGACATTTGGATTCCTTCCACCTTTTGGCTACTGTGAATAATGCTGCTATGAACACAAGTGTACAAATCTCTTTGAGACCCTGCTTTCAGTTCTTTTGTGTATATACCCAGAAGTGAAATTGCTGGATCATATGGTAATTCTACTTTTAATTTTTTGAGAAACCATCATGCTGCTTTCCCCAGCGGCCGCCCCATTTTACATTCCTACCAACAGCCACCACTGTCTTTTTATGACATGCCTGTAAGCTACAGGGCCACCATAGGAGGGAAGGACACAGACTGAGTTATAGCCACGCTGGGTGCATAATTCAACCCTCAACCACACCACCACACTCTAGGGAGCCCCAGGGGTGGGGAGCAGGGAGTGGGGAAATCTCTCAGCCAACTCAGCTCAAAATTACTTTTGTTCAATTTCAGAGCCCTGGGTTACAATGTACAAGTTTTTTTCTAAATGTCCATTTAAGATATAATGAAAGTTCTGAATACACTTTCCGAGTTAGAGAGCTCTAGGTTTTTTATAGGACTAATTGCCTCACATCCTTTATTGGTTTCCCTTTTTTATCATGGGAAATTTCAGAATGTCTCATTGTAAACAGGTCTTTGTTTCTGAGGATCTCAGGAGACTGCAAACACTGTTTTGCTACTCAGTTCCATGAGATTACCTTGAAGCCAGAAGATGCAAGAGCTAATATTCCCAATTTTTGACTGCTGTAATGACATGTAGTATGGTGGACCCTACCAGGATGTCCTCGCAGACTCTTCTCTGGGAGCTCTGTGCCCAACCTCCAGGCTTTGGCTCCCAGCAGCCATGTTTCTGCTGCGTTTCCCTGCCTGTCTGGTTATTGACTAAAGGATTGACTACTGTCCCCTGTGGAACCATTCAGATTCTTCTGAAAATTTGGGGTTGTGTCTAAGGCAGGGGTCAGCAAACTAGCCAAATCCTGCCCACCACCTGCCTGTAAATAAAATTTTATTGGCACACAGCCACGTGTCCATTCATTTACATATTGGCTGGGGCTGCTTTCGTGGTGACAAGGTAGAGTTGAGTAGTTGCACCAGAGACCTTATGGTCCATGAAGCTGAAAACATTTTCTATCTGGCTTTTACAGAAGCTTGTCAACCCTTGGTCTAAGGAAAAGTCAGTCTCTGTGAACAGTGTATGTGAACCCCTAATCTGTGGGGCAGCCACGTTCTGCCATGTGGATTGAGGAGAAGAGAAAGCCAGTCTGGAGGAAGAGAGAAACAGGAAGCAGAGAGACTGAGATGGGAGATGAGACAAGGAGGGCGATACCTGACAGCCCCCGAGACCTCAGTTCCATGCCCTTCCTAAGACTACTGGGTTTCATTAGTTACTCCTAGATGCTTATGATAAAATCACCTTTTGTTGCTTAAGCTAGCTCAAATTGGTTTCTGGTTTTGGCAACCAGAGTCCCAGGGAATACTCTGGAGAAGCCCTGTGCCTCCCACTTCCCGCAGATCAGTCGTAGACCAGCACATCAGAACAGTCCAGAGGGGCCGGCCCTGTGGCCAAGTGGCTAAGTTCTCGCGCTCCACTTTGGCAGCCCAGGGTTTCACTGGTTAGAATCCTGGGTGCAGACATGGCACCGCTCATCAAGCCACGCTGAGGTGGCGTCCCACATGCCAAAACCAGAAGGACCCACAACTGAAAACATACAGCTATGTACCAAGGGGCTTTGGGGAGAAAAAGGAAAAATAAAATCTTAAAAAAAAAAGCAAAAAACTTAGTCCAGAGATCGGCCTTCCCTCCATTCTTTCTTCTGAGAGCTGGTGGGTTTCTCCTGGCCCTGCCAGGGAAGCAGGTGTGCACAAAGGTTGGCAGCTGAGCTGACACAGAGAAAAAGTTGTTGGTGAGGAGCCCAGGATCAGAGCCCCAGAGTGTGGCCTCTTGCTCTTGACTGACAGCCGCTGTGTCCCTGTGTCCTCCCGGCAGGAGCTGGAGTGGCCTCCAAACCTTGCGTGCTGTAGCAGCTGCAGTCGGGGGAGATGCCAGAAGCTGCCAACCCTGGCCTTCCTGCCCTTGAACCCTTTGAAACTTCCCTCTCAAGTCCACCTTGAATTTCTTTTTGTAACTTTTTAATAAAAACTGACTCAAATGTAATCTTTAGTCGAACACTTCTTACGCTGGCTGCCTGTTAAAGTCAAACACAGTGTTTGGCACATAATAGAACAGCATGCATAGTTCCAATTCGTAGGAGAATTCAAACACATTTTTAATGAGAACTGGTTCAAGATGGTTGCTTTCATCTTTGTCACTTCTTAGATTTCACTGGAGCGAAACTATCAATAATATCTTATCATGGCAAAGAGATTGGGTAGGAAGATTGCCACAAGGCAAGAAAACTCAATATTTTTTCTGGGAAGATACAATGAATGGGGTTTGTAATGCGAGCAACAGTCAAAAAGGCATAACCACAAATAGAAGGGGCTGCAATGGAATGGGAACAAATATATCTGTTAGAAACCAAAAAGTTTCTGGGCACAGAGTTAGCAGGTACAATGGGAGGCAAGGGGAAGAAATGGGGCTCATAGAGGAGGGATGGTTGGGTTGGTATGGTCCACCTGCCATACTTTGGAACAGGTAATCTGGTGGCTACTCCAAGACAAAGTATAAAATGTGTATCTCTAAATTTAAACCAGCCCTCTGGAGGAGGCTAAGGCATCTAGTGCAGATTTCGGGGATCCAGAATAGAGCCTCCACATGGTGGCATTCAGGAGTCTACAGCTTGTCAAGTCAGCTCCTTATCCACTCTCCCTAAGGCCAAACCTGCCAGCCAGCATGGAACCCGGCACCCTTCACACACCACAGAAAGCTCCTAATCAGAGTTCTAGGGTGGAGACTTGATGAAGAAATAGATTCCTCGGTTTCCAATGCAGTGCAGAAAAAACCCACATCAGCTGCCTAGTCCTTTTTAACTATGGAAAGACAACCAAAGATCACAAGAATTAGAGAAGAACCAGAACTTGAAAGAGACAGACTAAGAGAAATAGACTGACCCCAGTGGAAATCGAGTTAATTCACACAAAAAAATCTTATAACTTGTACACTCAGATTTAAGAGTATATTATCCCTAAAACAAGATAAGATGCAATAAAGAAGAGCAGAAAGAGACTAAGAGGCAGTTCTTAGAGATCAAAACATGATTATCAAAATAAAAAATTCAAAACACGCTTGGAATATAAAGTCAAGGGAATCTCTCAGAATGTGGAACAGAAATGTAAAGAGATGAGAAACATTGGAAAAAAGGTAAGAGACATGAGAACTCATCCTGAGGTCAAATAAAAGAGGGAAAAGAATCACAGAAAGAGAGAATAAAGAAAATGAAATTAGCAAAGAAACAGTAGGAGGAAATTTCTCAGGGCTGAAGAAGGACCTTAATTTTAAAGGGCTCAGAGTATTCAGCAAAATAAATGGAAAAAACAACAACCCAATCCAACACTTAGACACTTTTCTGCAAAATTCTAGAGCACCCAAGAGAAATGATAGATCCTAAAATCTCCCAGAGAGATCAAACAAGTGACCTCGAAGGAACTAAATTCAAACTGGCAATTGCCTTTTCATCTGTAGCCCTCCAAGCTAGAAGACAATACAATAATGCCTTCAAAGTTCTGAGACAATAAGACCTAAATTTTCAATTTTTTTTACCCAGCTCAATTGTCAATTAAATATCAGGGTAAAATAAGGACATTTAATTTCCATATACCCTTTCTTCGGAAGTTACTTAAGGATGTATCCCAGCAGCATGGGGAAGTAAACAAAGGAAGAGAAGGACATGGGACCAGGAGCAGGAGGGCAGCCCAATCAAGGAGAACAGAGAAGAGGATCCTAGAGGGACATCCAGGAACAAATCTCAGGACAACTGATCTAGAGGACAGCCAGTCCAGACTGGAGCAGAACAGAGCACTCTGCATGGAAGAATGTCTGAGAAAAACAGTAACTCTTTATGGTAGGTGATATCCTTGAAAGGGTGGAAAATCCTGAGGATATGAAAAATGCCTCTTAGTCAAGGAAAAAAATAATGTAGTTGGAAACTCCTGGAAAAACAAGAAGCTGTACTAGCAAGTCATTGTCCAAATAGCAAAAAAAAAAAAAAAGGGTTTCAGGATTTTAAGCAATTGCTGGAATACAAAAAAGGGAATTCATTGGACCATTCTTCTTCAAGTGGCCCAGAGATCGTAATCTCGGATTTGTAGAAAAAGAATTGACAAAGTAGCACTAAGTGTTTGGGTAGAGAGCAATATGTATACAGCGAGAATAATGTCAACACTGTTAAAAAAACATTTAGAGTTTATGGCAGCTTAGAATATGAGTTGTGGCTGCAGAATGTACGTGTTAACCTTGTCAATTTAACGTGACAATTTATCTGAAAGTAGATGGAAGATGGAGGGAGAAGGAAGGGAGGGGCAGAAATAGTCCCGTCTTACATGAGGAAGAATCAAAATACTGACTAAAGCTGATGGAATCATAAACAGAGGCACAGTCTGTATGTTATTTAATGTTATGAAAGTGAGCAAATATATCTATAGAAAATAATAGGAGGGGCCGGCCTGGTGGTGCAGCGGTTAAGTGCTCACATTCTGCTTTAGCAGCCCAGGGTTTGCTGGTTTGGATCCCGGGTGCGGACGTGGCACCGCTTGGCAAGCCATGCTGTGGTAGGCGTCCCACATATAAAGTAGAGGAAGATGGGCACGGATGTTAGCTCAGGGCCAGTCTTCCTGAGCAAAAAGAGGAGGATTGGCAGCAGTTAACCCAGGGCTAATCTTCCTCAAAAAAAAAAAAAAGAAAAGAAAAGAATATGAAACCACAAACGTTGAGTTAGGTCTTAAACGAGGGGAGTTTAAATTCTTATATTTTACAGAGGGGAGTCAATGGATATTGTTTAGAGTGCTATACCAAGAAGTGGAGTTCTAAACACCATTTCAATTAGGACGACAACCACCAACAGGCACTGCTGTGACCCTCTGGGTTTGCTGTGCGGTCCGGTGGGGCCTAGAGCGACTGAGCTCCAGGCTGGTGTCTGGCTGCAGCCAGCCCTTTCTGCTTCCCCCAGTGCCCTGTATAAGGGCTGTCACTTTCTGTTTGTGCACTCAGCAGAGCGACGGCAGGGGCATTCTTTTCTAGAACCTGGCAGGCCTCGCCCTTTCCCATCTCAGCTGATGTTCGGTCCCCGTTGCCGAGTGTGCGTTTGCGTTAGAGGTGGAACGTTCCATGGGATTCCATGTGGTCAGTTGTGGCCTGCGGGGGACTGCCACTCGGAGGCAGAGCGGCAGTGCTCTTTGGAGCCTTCCTTGGAGGACCTGCTGAGTGTCTTCCCAGCCAGTCCTGGAGTCACTGTACCGTGCTCTGCTGGTGATGTCTGCGAGCTTGAGCCGGCCCAGGTCTCTGCAGGTTTTGCTGGGAGCCCCTGGAAGGTACTGCCGGGGTGGTTTCTCTAGTAAAGAGCCGGCGTACTTTAAGGAGGAAAAAAGAGCTAGCTGAAAGGTTTGCAGCCCCAGTTAAAGTGTGTGGAAGAGCCAGTGAGAAGACTGGGCTCACGGCTCAAGCCCGTGAAGGTCTCCAGCTGCTTGTGGTGGCGCCCGTCCTTTGCAGTTACAGACGCCGTGTTGGCAGCACTTCATAAAAATCAGAGTAGGTCTTCACTTGAGAACACAGGAGACTTTCTGGGAAAAGGACAGAAAAGTGAGCCCTCTACACTTTTACTTCATGGGCTGAGGTTGGTTCACCCTCAAAGACAGACGTGGCCACTTGAAGATACATCAAAATCCCTTCAATCCCAAGTGACGGAAGCAAAAAAACAAACACATGCACACGAAACCCTTAAAAGCCTCTCAGAACAATGGAGCATGACTTCAGAAGAAAATAACAGACGGTTGAATGAAAACACTAATCTTCAAGAAAGTCTAGAACTGTTTGCCCAAGAAACTACGGGATGGAAGCAAAGAGTGTGGGAACTGAAGGATCAGAAAAAAACACTGGAAAACTCAGGCCCATGAATGAAACAGGTCGTGGATAAGGGGGAGAGGCAGTTAAGATCTCTGGCTGCAACTGTGCCGGAGATGGTAGGTTTGTCTACTCTCTTTAGAGAACCTCACATGGATGACGGCAGCTTGGAATTAGAGAAAAAGGGTGAAGCCAGAATGTGGAGATGGCCTACGGTCCCAGCTGAGTTGAAGAGACTCATGTATCTGTTAACTGACAAGTGTCCTTTAAGAGACTTGGAGAAAACCAAAAAATATCCAAAAAACTATGTGAAGAAAATCAAATGAAGGAAGAGCTTACAGGACAATTAAAAAGTCTCCAAATGGAGCAAGCATCTTTGCAGTCTGGAAACGCACATCTTGAAAGTGCGATTCGGAAGCCTCCGCTGGATCTTGCTGGGCATCACAGATGTGGAACGCACACTCAGAGAAAATCCATCGGAAAGGAACATACTGCTTAGAGATGGAGAAAAAACGTCCCAAAATGCACAGAAACACAAACTGCACCTATCAGAAGTGCAACCTCCACAGGAAGATGGCTGAAGACATGGAGGAAGAGTTGGGAAGAACCAGTTCCTTCTGTCAGAACCAGAGTCTCTCCTGTGAGGAAATGCTCCAGAGGGTCGGAGGGCAGCTCTGTGAGCAGAGAGAAGCTCAGTGAGCTAAGAAGAGAAAACGCTCACACTCACTGTTGGCTAACGTTGAGTTTCCTGCCAGGCTTTCCCAAGTGGTCCTTTCGCTGCTGCTGTTCCCCATGCAGCCACGGGGCCTGGGAGTGTCCAGGATTCCCCTCAGTTCCCAGGTCCCCCAGGAGAGAAGAGAGCTCAGCTGTTGGGGCTCAGGGATCTGGGGTCTCAGGCAGCTTTGATTCAACTTTCACAGCAGCCCACCACAGAAGACATTTGCCCCTGTTTTCTCTGTTAAAGTACTTTTAATTTCTCTCTTTTTAGTTTAACTGCTGTTATTTAATTGAGGCTACAATTGCTCTTATTAAAGTTGGATAGTGTTAAAAAAAAAAAGGTAGTAGCCACCAAAAGAGCTCAAAATGGATGGGTTTTAGCAATGGCCTCTGGGAAGGGAGATGAGGAGGAGTGGAGGGGTCAGGTCGTCCAAAGCTTGAGGAGGAACAGCAGCCAATAGCCCTGGGGCTCATCCCACCTCCCCACCCTGCAGGGTCCAGTCCAGCCAGGCTGCTCAGCCCACCCACTGGGGAGGATGGGAGCCCAGCGGACTGGGCGCTCTGCTACTGCTATGACTTGTAGTAAATGTTCCCTCAACAATCCCTTTGTTGTATTTACGCCACCTGGTGCTAGCTGCTTATGTCCCCACGCCCCCTTTGCACAAAACAGCACTCCTGCAAGATTTGATGTCACTCTATGCATGTCTTTTGAGAACAATTAAGGCTGAAAAAAACATTTATTGAGTTTCTACTGTGTGAGAGGCACAGTACTGGGAACTGAAGATAGGAAGGTAAACGAATAATAGGAACAGAAATACATTTTGAATGACTGAAGATCTAAGATCTGTGTTTCACAGAGCTTAACTAACCCGAAAAGAAATCGGTGAATTCAGCTCAAACCTCTGTGCCCTTCGCCTTCCCATGGAAGGAGTGTTTTGCTAAGGACCCAGGGTGCGGGGCTTCTAAAGTGACCAAATTTTCCACTTATGTATACCTCTGACCAGCCTTGAGGAAGTCCTGACAATGGCCAGAGATTTGTGGCAACCAGAGGTTCCAGCTGACAATGTGTGTCTGGGTTGAAGGGAGGGACATGCACGTGATACAAAGACAGGATTCGGGTTTGCCTTTTTTATCTGAGTGGCTTGCTGTCCCTCTGAGCTTGACTTCCCTTTTCAAAACAAAACCAGAAGCAAAACAAACACAGCCCCAACCAGTTTTGTTCTGGAATAGTTGAGTAAGTTGGAGTCACTGGGGCCAAGGTGATGAATTCAACCTGTATTCTGTGTCTGGGCCACCAGTCAGATCCCTGGAGGGCAAGGACCCCATCTTATTTGTCCTTGAACCCCTGGTACTCTGGATAGTGCCAAGCACATATAAGTGCTCTGTAAATTATTGTTAGATAAAAATAAACTTGTACTAGATGTTAAAACAAAAGGTGCCAACAAATAATTCACCAATACGTTTTATCAGTTATAAGATTTGGTGTTGAAAACAGAAAACATATGGCCCATCCCCTCTGCTCCCTGAAAAAACCAAGTGAACGGATAGATGCATGGATGCCCTCGTTCAGAAGTGAAAATCTGCTGTGAGAATGCAGAAGTTTTAGCTCAAACCCCTGTCCACTGTGAGCAAAACTACACAAGCCCATTCAGCAGACAGGGGAGAAGTGATACTGTATACAGAAGAGAAAGATAGCATCTATTTTATTGTCAATACCACTTCAACAAAACTAATTTCCTTTGGGGTTTTCCTTCTGTATTTTAATGGTCTAATGTAGTGCTCAACACACATTAAATAACGGTGTGCTTCCTTCTCTCATTTTTTCTGTGCTTTTTCAGTGAGCTGCTGATTGACCCAATGTCTTGCTGTATAGCGCCCTTTGCTCCTCCCCAGGCCCCAGCACTCTCGTTTTAAGATGCTGGGAGCTGGCCTGAAGCAGAGCAAAGAACACACTCAGACCTAGGCCTGGCACGCAGGTGTTTCAGGGTCAACCGGGGCCAGCTCCAAAGTGTCTGCCACTGACGGGACCAGGTCCCCAGTCGTGATAGGGAGGAGGGGCTTACGTGGGTCAAGAGGAGACAGCAGGATCAGTAAGGGCTTCGGGAAGGGAAAGACTGCCAAGCTGCCCTGTCCTCCTGACTTGGATGCAGCTACACCATGAAGTGACACAGTTGCCTGCTCACCTTCTCCTGCTCTGATCCCACCCACAAAGTTGTGGAGAGGCAGGGCAGTGTTTCATTACAGCTGGAGGTAAAGACTTTTTTTTGGCCTTAAGGGCTGGAGGAAAAGATTTATCCTCCTGGTCCTCTATTTTCCCATCTGTAAAATGGGACTCCCAATATTAGTTTCCCGAGAAAGGCAAAGAGGTGTCCTGGCAAACCCTAGGCTAACGAAACTGACCTTATTAGTCACCAGGCAAAGAAACAGAAGCTGAAAAGCAGAGGCGAGGCTTCTCTCCTGACTGAGATCTAAACCCCTGCGGGAGGGAGCTGCTTCCTGCTCAAAGGAGAGCCCTTCAGAGGGAGGTTTTATGGGCATTGCCGGAAACATAGGGGATACAGTAAAACACAAAGACACAAGTGCATTGAGCTGGAGAGCACATCCATTCTGCTTGACAGACACAAATTACTGACCAGACGCAGGCATTTCCCCTCTTGGTCACCACCCAATGAAGGGGAGAGCTTTTATTTTCTAAATGATATATTGATCCGATAAAATTATTATTACATCATCTCTATGGCCCATCACCACTCACAATGGGAAAGCATTATAGGGAAAATGAATGCTCCCACTGGAATGGGGTATAGAGATGTGAGTGTGTGAGTGCGTGAGTGTGTGTGGGTCAAGATTTCTGACAGAGGAAGATAGGGAATTTCATTAGTATTAGTTGATGGAGCTCCAGCACTCACAAGGACAGTCGAGCATCTCTCCTGGGACCCTCGTCAGGGGTTGCAGGGGAAATGAGATGCTGTTAGGGAAAGGCGTGGAAAGGATATCGTAGACCAAGGCCTTCAGGGCTTAAGGAGTGAGACTGAAGGGCTCTGGTCAGACTCAATGTGTCTTCCTTAAAGCAGGAATGTGTCTTCTGAAGGGAGGGAGAATCTATAACGTGGAATTTCAGACATCTGGGACATCCATGCAGGGGACAGGGGCTGATGAATCGGTGGTTAGTGCAGGGTCTCAGACTCTCCGAAAGCCTCAAAGCATGCTTTCTAGCAGTCTTGGGGGAGAGCCTCCTTCGTTCCAGAGCTAAGGTAGCTCCCAAGAGCATGGGAAACTGTCTTCTCCTGAGGCAAGTTATTGGTGGGTTAATGACCTTGAGTCTGCCCGGCTCTGTGGAACTAGGCCCCTCTATATTGCCAGAGGGCTGGGCTGGGGTGGAGTGGTGGAGTTGTGAGTGGGACCCCAAAGCAGGACTAGCTTTAACCACCTGGCCCTGAAGATGGCTGTGTCCGGGTCCTCAGTTACTTCTCTGGGTCCTGGAGAGCTGAGGACATTAGTAGAGGATTTCTCTGACTTCACTGGGTCTGAGGGAATAGCTGCGCCTGGGGAGTTTTTCTCTCTCGACTAAATGGACTGTTTCCCAAAGTGAGGTAGCAGTCTGCCATGAAACCTGGGAGCTCTGAGACAGAGAACACAACCACACAACCAAGCCCTGGCCACTGGGAGAGCAGCTCTCAGTCCTGGGTAGTCCACAAGGCAGACTAAGTGCGTGCACGCACACACACTCTGACAAAAGATGTCGATTGTATGAAGCAGTTATCCTGGGAAAAAATCTGAACCAGGTTGGACTTTCCTACCCTTGAGGTTTAGTGCTATTTTTATTTTGAATCACACATGAGGGGGCTCATAATGTTTTTAGGGTTTGGGGCTCTGGACAATTTGGACGCTTTGCACCTGGATTCCGCTAGTGGAGGGAGCTGTGAGAACTGGGTTGTCCTCTTAGGGAACCTCGGGCTAGTGGCCTTGGGTGAAGCCTGATGAGTGATAGACCTCATGGAGACCTTTGGGGCCCTTCATCTCCTCAATTCTCATTGACTATCCTTATATTCAAGTGTATACTTTTGGAACATGACTTAGTGGAAAAAGACAAACCAATAAAGTTAGATAAGGAAACCAAGGTGCTCGATGCCCCCTGCCGAGGTCAGATCAACTTTGTAATACTTAAGCTGCTGCTAGGTCCATATGACTCTGCCCCTCCAGGACCCTGCCTGCCCCTCAGAGGGGAGCCAGGAGGAGGGACAGATGGCCATGGGGCCCCCAGTAGCCCAGGAACCACTTACCTTCAAGGATGTTGCTATGGGTTCCTCTAGGAAGAATGAGATCACCAGGCTTTGCTAGGAGGAATCTGTATAAAGGTGTGATGGTGAGACTTTGTTCCTGGGAATATCAGCTTTCCAGACTGCATGCAATCCCCAGTTTGAAAAAAGAGAAAATCCCTACAAGGCAAAGAAAGAACTTCTCCAGACCTCTGTCCATAGGTAACTACCAAATACATCCTCCTCAATAGCAGAATTGTCAGATCACTCTTGTTCCAGAAAACCTGTGTTAACACCCTGTTGTGGGCCACAAGACACATGAACTCAGCTTTCAAGGTCTTACACCTTCTCAACACATCTTAACCACACAACACTGTTTATCTCTCTATGCCCCTCAAACTCCAGCTCCATTCATTTCGAGACAGTCTATTTAGTGGCTTCCACACGTGCTGAGGTCAGTTCCAAAGTCAGAACTGCATTCTACTGCAGCGCCACCACTTCCTACCAGTCCCCTAGCCTCTTTCAGCTTCAGTTTTCTGTGCTGTAAAGTGGAGATAATGGTACCTACCTCCTTAGCCTCCTACCTGGCCTACAGTCAAGTACTTGACCAATGTCAGCTGCTATAATATATATACACATATTTATATAAAATAGTAAATAGTTGGTCAAAGAGTCTCATGTTGTAGGGTGAGTCTAAAGAGTTTTAATGGTGATTCTGGAAAAGTGTATCAGTTCTGGAGTCAACCACAAGTGTGTAATGAAAGAAAACCACTTTGAATATGCAGACAAAACCACCTGAGTTTTAAGGCTATGCTGCCTTGGTTGTGCTACACCGACAGGCTCCGTAACATTGCTCACACTCTTCACCCTGGCTGTCTGCTTTGTGTTGAGCTTAATCCATCTTATTTTCACAACCCAAGAATGTTTCAAAAACAGTCTTTGTAGCTTTCTTGGAAAAGAGTGATGTGGTTATCTGTTAACTGAACAGTGCAATGGCCCTTTCTGACATTGCTTCAGTTTTTTTAGAGTTATCTTAAAAGCTTTCCAGAGGTGGTAGGGAAGGATGGGACTCTAAAAGGAGATGGCAAATCAAGAGGGAATTGAGGGGCATCAAAGTAAGAGCTCTAGACACCCATCGTTATACAAAGATATTGTCTTGAAAGTCAAGACTCAGAGATATCTGATATTAAGTTTTTTTCCTCAAGAATGGATGATTACATTACAGCTAATTTGCGTGGTGCTGAGAGTTTATTTGAAAAGGAAAAGAAACTCACCACTCTAATGATTGGGTGTCAATGGAGGGATTCCCTCTTCTGATGCTCTTTGCAACATATGAGTTTCACAGAGAGAGGATCAGACACTTCCAGTTGGCATACCAGCCTTCATCCATCCTGTCCTTATGCATGAGGGTACCACCAGGGCTCACCTTAGTAAAGTCCAGAAGACTCTCTAGCACCCTCCTGCCAGAACGCTAGGGCCCATGTGTTTTTCTCACTTGCCCTCTTAACTGTGGTCAGGCTAGTTTAAAAGACTCTGCTGAACCCGTTCACACTAAGGAGTACATGATTATCAGTAATTTAGGATTGCCCTCTCCCAACTATGGGTGCCTTTTAAAGTTGAGGCAATGCCTTCACCCAAAGGAATGAGTCTTTAATGGCAGAATTTCAGGCCTAAGGTATATGCTGTGGCAGGAAAAGGGAAACGGGGCATTTAGTCCAAGATTCTTCTTAGAATCTCTCCAAATTATACCACACAAGTGACCTTTACTCTACAAGTAGTTAGAGGCTATAGCAGCAGTTAGAGTCTGCAGAAATCCTGGTACCTAAAGGAAAAAGGAGGTTTGGAAAATACAGTGGAATCTTGTTGCTATATGATAGACCCTTGACATTCTTAAAGGATATGGCCTCGCGCCTTAGTGAATTACCAAATTTGAGAATGACACTAAGTCATATAATTCCTACCCTCACAAGGTAATAAAGTAAAATTGAAAAATCTAGTGCCTCTTTCAGATCCATGATGATTCCATAAATACAGGAGTCAGGTCATTTATCAAGCTGCTTTCTGGCCTCGACCATCCCATGATTAGACCTCTTCTCTTCCCTCCCTCATGCTAGCTGCTGTCTTTCTTTTCAGACCCAGTTTCCCACAAAGAAGCACAGGCTTTATCATCTCCC
This sequence comes from Equus quagga, assembly GCF_021613505.1. Taxonomy (NCBI): domain Eukaryota; kingdom Metazoa; phylum Chordata; class Mammalia; order Perissodactyla; family Equidae; genus Equus; species Equus quagga. The sequence continues at coordinate 111,366,885 of NC_060274.1, read as the reverse complement.
ATGTGTTCCTGCCTATGGATGACAAATGGAGAATGAAGCCACCAGCCGAGTGCTCTGTGCATGCACCAGGCTTGGAGTGCATGATTCAAGTTGGTGACTTGGCAAAATGACTAATGTCTGCACATCATGTGTCATCAATTATGGGATCATTCATGAATAGTTAAAAGCACGGATGCTAAGCCCTTGAATGCCAAGGGCCTCCTGGGTAGATATCAGGGAAATAACTTTAACACTTGAGCCCGAGGCTGAGAGACATCCTCCGTGTCCTGGGGCTGCCTAGGCATTCCACCCTTTTGTGCTGCCTGCAGTCACCTTTTATTGCTGGCCTCTGTATTAGTTTTTTAGGGCTGCTGTAATAAAAACTATAGACTGGGTGGCTTAGAACAACTGACATACACCGTCTCACAGTTCTGGAGGCCAGGGGTCCAAAAATCAGTGTCGACTGGACCATGCTCCCTCTGAAGGCGCCAGGGAAAGATCTGTTTCAGGCTTCTCTTGCAGCTTCCGGTAGCTCAGACCCTCCTTGGCTTGCAAGTGATTGTTTTCTCCCTGTGTCTCTTCGTAGCTCCTCTCCCTGTGCACGTCTGTCTCTTCATACGGAATCATTTTTATAAGGACACCTGTCATATTGGATTAGGGTCCCTCCTACTCCAGTATGACCTCATCTTGACTAATTACCCTCTATTTCCTATTTCTAAGTTACGTCACATTCTGAGATGTGAAGACTAACATATGAATTTGGGGGGACGTGATTCAACCCATAACATCCTCATAAACTTCTGTTAGACCCTCTGCTAATGTTTATGGGGAGGCCACTTTCAGGGAATTAGAACGACGTGGTCATTTGAACACTCAAAAGGGTGACAAACACCTAGTCTAACTTGTTCTTATCCATCTCATCACACATATACATCTCCCCTCATGTCCCCCCCCCCCCCCCCACCGCAAACCTCGCTGCTTTTAAAGCAGCCTTAGTATGCCACACCCATTAGGATGGCAGAAAGCGGTGCTGGAAAACATGTGGGAGCCCAAAGACGGGCACCGAGGGGTTAAATGTGGAGGATGGAAACTCCCTTCAAAGACGGGTATTCAGGGTCAGAGGCCTCTGGGGAGAGTGGAGACAAGTGCTTTTGCCCTGTTTCCCTCTGCCTTGGCTTCTTGTGAGGCTGTGTCCCTTGAGAGAAGGAATCTGATCACCCCAAAGAATGACCAGGCCCCAGACACACGGAAATGGGTACCTGGGCACCTCTGCCCTGCAGACAGCGCTGCCCACCCGCCCTCTTGTTGGAACGAATGCGCAATGAAACCGAAGCTGTCTAGGCTTCAAGATAAGTCTGTCCCTGTTCTTTTTTGTCTCCAAGGCCAAGAGAACATAAGCCCTTTCCAGGGATTCCCTTCTGGATCTGCTCTTTGGAGCTGGAGGGCTGGGCCCAGGCCCACTTCAAGGAACAAGGGTGCTGTCTGACGCCTGGCCATGGCGGTGCATCTCACAAATATGGCTGAGAGGTTGCCGGGACAGATGGAAATCTAAGAAATGCACTTGGTGTTCATTCTCTTCTGCATCCTCAAGACTGTCTGCCCAAGGGAAGTGAGAGATTCCTTGGTTTTCTCCCTTCAACTCTTTTGTTTCTACTTTCCTCCTATTTACAACTCTGCTACCAACAAATTAGGAATCAGAACAGCCTGCAAGCCTGAGACTAGGACTTCTTTTGAAGGAAGTCAGGGCCAACTGAAGTCTTTTCTCTCTCTTTTAGAGGAAACCTGCCTCAGATAGGGATGAGCTGAGTTGGAGCCAGTTGTGAACCCAGGGCCAGTTAACCAGCTCTCCCAAATGCCTTTGACTCAAGCTACCGTTTTCCCTGGGCAAAGCCAACGTTACTGTCAGTGGGCTGTCCACACTCACTGAGCTATTTATCTCGTAGAGAGGCTGGTGACACTGGTTGGTCTACACTCTGGCACGGTCCCCCACATGGCTGGAGGGCAGGGAGCCACCAACAGGAATCAATCTAAAGTGCTCCTGGGGGTATCAGACACAGCCTCCAGAGTGATCTCAGTTACAGAGTCACAGACTTTAGAAAGGAAAGCGCATCCCATTGACGGAGCACCTGCTGTGTGTGCTACGGTTGCATCAGTGTCATCACAGACGTAATCTCATTTATTCCTCACTGATTCTGGGCAGCAGATCTAGTTGCCATCATTTTTACAGAGGAGGCTACATAAGGCACTAGAGTCACCTGGGGGTGCTTTAAAATGTTCATTGACCACAAAAGGTCAGCGTTAAATTAAAACCACAGCGCTGTTTTGGCAATCACCCAGATGAAGTCTCTCTTTGAAAAAACTCTAATCAGGCTCCTCTGAACTCTCCTCTCAACTCAGCCCTGACTTTTAAGCTCCGTGCTCCTCTCTCCACTGTCCAATTTTAGCAAGAATCCCGCTAAGCCATTTTAGCCAGGAGCCCCCAGCCTCCAATTCTGATCACCCTTGAATCTGACCGGGTTCCTCATCCCCACCATCCCAGGTGATGTCTGATTACCCAGATTGCCTTCAGCAAGAATCCTGTGAGGTCAGTTTAGCCAGAATCCCCCTTACCCTTGATGTTTCCACTTAGTAATCTTCCATCCACTGACCCCCATCCTGCTCCTTGGCCATAAATTCACACTTTTTGTTGCATTCGAAGTTGAGCCCAAGCTCTCTCTCCTACTGAAAAATCCCGTTGCAGTGGTCCCTATGCATATGGCATGGTGATAGCCTTAAGTTGGCCTTGACTGTTCTTTAACAAGCTTTGTAAATAGTATTTTCTTTAACAGGCATGAGGGAATTATGTACCAGCACCTTTAGGGATAGGAGTGGAGGAGGCCCCTGCAGCCAGGGAAACTATTCCCAGCATTTATGATCTTCTTGGCCAGTGGAACCTTCTGGAAGTCCTCAGCAGGCAGGCCCATCACTGCCATTGGCAGAGGAGCGGCAGAGAGAAGGGAAACATTTGCTAAGCAGTTTAAAGCAGCAACAGCTTTTCTGGACAACCAAACCTTCTATGGAGTGGTGATTATACAGCCCAGAGGAAATTCTGGTGCTTCTTGTGAGGTGATTAGGTGGGGCCGCGCCCAGAGATTGTGGGTTCCTGAGAGAAATGAGGAAATAGAGCGAAAGGATGCCTTGCTCTTCCCTTCCCTCCCTCTATACGTCCTTAAGTGTCCAGTCAGAAAAAGAGATCTAATTCAGCGGCCCGGGGTTTTGCCAGTTCAGATCCTGGGCGCAGACATGGCACCGCTCATCCAGCCATGCTAAGGTGGCGTCCCACATAACAGAGCCAGAGGCACTCACGACTAGGATATACAACTATGTACCTGGGAGGATTTGGAGAGAAGAAGGAAAACAAAAGGTGATTGGCAACAGATGTTAGCTCAGGTGCCAATCTTTAAAAATAAATAAATAAATAAATAAATAAATACCTCCTAGTTCCCAAGTCCTGTGTAATTTAACATCTGACCCTAAAAAAAAAAAGAGAGATCTAATATTGCTTAGAAAAGCAAAGGAAAGCAATCTGGGCTCTCAATCCTGTTTTTCTCCTTTCCTGAGAGCTTGTGGCGTAGAAAAAAGAGTATTAAGAGTATTAAGAGTAGGAAAAATTCTCTGGAAGCTCTAAAGCTAGACGATGCTAACACCCGGTGATTGTTCTGGTGCTTGTGCTACTTCTGGTGGGCCAGGGTCTCTGGCAGTGCCAACTCTCTCTTGTGGTAAAAGTCAGTGTCGTGGGCAACACCAACAGCCAAGGGCATTTACTGAGGCTCTGGTGAAATGCGGGGGGGGCAAGCCCCTGTTTTGTGGTCATCACGGATCGAGGCTCCCGGGTGCAGGAGCTGAAGGCAGCAGAATGGAAAGATCTAAGCCAGAGCAGGAGTGTGAGGCAAGCCAAGGGCAGGGGTGAGCACGGCGTGTAAACATCACGTTAACATCACCATACACTTAGAATCCAAAATGCTCACAACCCTGGCGGACAGCAGGAGCTGGCAAACTGTGGCCCTGCGAGCCAAATCTGACTTGAGGCCTAATTGTACGGCCTTTGAGCTGAGCGTGGTTTTCACATTTTTAAACAGTGGGAAAAAACGAAAAGATGAATATTTTGTGGCAGGTGAAATGATATGAAATTCAAATTTTAGTGTCCATAAATAAAGTTTTATTGGAACGCAGCTGCTTTGTCTATCTACTGACTATAGCTGCTTCTGCACGATAGTACAGAGTCGGGCGGTGGCAACAGGCCTTATGGTCCACAAGCCCCAAAAGGGTTCCTATCTGGCCCTTCACAGAGTTTGTCGACCCCAGCTAAGAGGGATTTAAATCCCGGCTCTGACACATGCAGCCTGTGTGAGCTTGGGCCCATCCCCTATTCTCTATAAGCCGCAGGTTTCTCATCTACAAAATGGAGAGAGATTAATAACACCCGCCCCATGGGTTGATAGGATTTCCCGGGACATGGATGTAAAGAAAGTGCTTAGCAAAGGGCCTGATGCAGAATTAATGCTCAGTAAAGGTTTGTTGTTGCTGTTCTGTTTGCTAAGCTTCTCACGGAGAAGGGTTTGGTCCCTGTGACAGAGATTGCTGGTTTGCTAACCCTATGGATTCTCCCAATATGTTACTTTAGAGGCTGGGAAAGCTAAATATTCACTTTGCCAGTCTCCCTTGCATCCAGGAATGGCCATATGATACAGTCTGGCCAATTAGACATAAATGGAAGTCTGCTCTGAATGTTCTGGGAGAGCTTTTGCTTCCCTGATTAAAGAGATGGCATGGTTAAATGCTGTCAATTCCCCATCTTCCTGCTTTGACTATAGTTGTGATGTCTAGAGCTGGGGCAGCCACTTTGGGCCCATGAAAGCCGTGGCAAACAGAATTACAGAGACCACTTACCCTGACATCACTAAGCTGCCGAGTCAATGTCATAAGCTACCTACCTTCAGAATTTTCATTGTTTGAGAAAAATAAAACCCTATTTGTTTAAACTATTGTAAGTCAGATTTCTTACTACTCGTAACTGACCAAATTTCTGACTCATACATCCTTTTGGAAGTTGAGCGGAATGCTGAGGAACCGTGTACCAGAAGGCAGGGCTTCTGAGCGAGGAAGTCTGAAGTGACCAGTAGATAGAGGACTATAAGGACGTACCTTTTGAGAAGTCCAGTTCAGAGACGCAAGACCCAGAGAAGAGAGACAGGAGCTCAGAGTTCTGGTCAAGCTCAGCTTTAGTGAAGAGAAATGTCATTGTCAGAGTGTAGCAGGAACAGGTTAAAAAGATGAATGTTGCCTGTTCTCAATAGAGCTGCCAGGGGAGAACGGGGCCGTGAGCATTCCCGAGGCTGCAAAGAGGGAAAGGAAACTAATTAAAATACATACTATTCTCTTAATTCAAATTTACAAACTTCTAGAAAATATGCAGATATTATATTCCTCCTCAGAGTAAGTTAGCAGCCTGAACAAAGTCCACTCATCAGATCTAAGCAACTCTTAATAAGGACAGCCCCAGGAGGCACCTGGAGAAGTACAGGCTGGCCCAGGGAGAGGCGATTCTCCTCCTAGCTGGCCTTGACCCTCTTAGGTTTCCAAGAGAGTAAAATGCCATGGTTTGTGGGAGGGGAGTGTAAGAGAAATAGCCCCAGTGGGATGGGAAATAACCATTTCCCAGCAACCTTTGCAAGTTGTTGGTTCTCTTTGGGCCAGTCTGGGAAGGCTTCGTCAAGGGGAGGAGGTTTTAGTTTAAATTCATGGCTTTTTATATATTTTCTGTTTAGAGAGGTAACGCATGCTCATTATAGAACATTCAAATGATACAGAGAAGTATAAAAAGAAAAATCACTCTGAAATCCCCTATCCTCCACCCCAGGCAACCACAGCTTCCAGGCCTCCCTCTGGGCATATATTCACATGCAATTAGAAGTTTGACACTATTGGGATCCCGTTATACTCAACGTGCTTTCTTTTCAGTTCTCCTCTCTCTCTCTCTTTCTTCTGTATCGTATTTTTCATTTGTAGAATTTTGTCTTGTTGGTGACTCTAGACAGGCCTCATCCTCTCTATCGTCCACATCACAGTCCTTTGTGTGGCTTCCTCGGGGACGGCATTGGGGCAGCCATTTGAATGGCTGGAAGGAGTGGTCTGGCAGGCAACAGTTCTAAAGCGGGAACTGAAGCCTGAGGATGATGTTGAGCAAGTTCTTGATGGAGTTTCAAGTGAAGATGTAGCTTGAGTTGGAGACAAAGAGGCAGGCGAGAATGCCTGTGAAGAACTGAACAGCCACCCTTCCTCCTGACCCTCCTTCCCAAGCTCCTCCAATCTTCCCCTCCGTGAGTTATCTAGGGGACCCCTCAGCTGGTGGCATGCCCCTCGGGACGGTCTCAGCCCCCGCTGTGTTGGGCAGATGCCCTGATGGTTTCCTGGTCCTACCTGAAGTGCTCAGAAGTGGGCCACGCACTTCTCTTCCCTCAGAGCCTGCAGGAGCCTGCATTGCCAATGAGGAGCTGAAGTGGATAAATGATCCTGGCCTGAGAACCTGCCAGGTTATTTGCTCCAGCACATCTTCCCCAGTAAATAGGTTTTTCCTGAAAACCAAATGGTAGCTTAGAAGCTGCTCTTGTAGGCGCAGAACCAGAGGAAAAGGTATTAGAAAATAACTTCCTAGATTCTATGCTGAGGAGTGGTTTACTGTTTTGGCTCTTCAATATTCCTCCTGACTGGTCTTTGAATTCATTTTACTCATTCCTTCTCATTTGTCCTTCATTCACCCTTACTCCTTCCCGTAAGGGTGATCAATATGGCGGATCGCATCACTCTGTGGGAGCACGGGGTCTGAGTCCACCTAGCTTCACATCCTGGCTTCATTATCTCCCACGTGTATAACCTTGGAAAAGTTATTTGACTTCTCTGAGCATCAGTTTCTTCCTCTGTAAAATGAGGATACTAAGTTTCCGTATCACACAGGTGCTTTGAGTATGCCTTTATTTTCATGGCCTTGGTTCATACTCAAAGGAAGTGTCCATCCACCTGATTTCCTGCCAGCCTTTCCCATCAGCATCACTTTTCAGACTCAGGCAATGTGCACATCACCACTTGGCCTTCCTCTGTATAACTGTGGTTATGGGTACTCCTGGTTTAAGGAGCTCATCACAATGCTTTGGTTTAAATGCTTCATGCAGGTCCCATAAAGGACCAAAGTGAGCACAGAAGGGTGGTTCAGGTCAGCTCAGGACTCCATCCCTAGCTCTGCTTAAATATGTTCATGAGAACCAGAAATAAAATTTCAAAACTAGTAGTAGGAGGCGAAAAGCAATAGTTAGGGCCAATGAGATAACAGGCTGCAAGCAGATGTGAGTAGGAGGAAAGACGGAGACCTCTCCCGAGCACCAGGGGTGGTGGGAGGGAGAAGGCACCACCCTCCATCTGCCCTGCAGAGGGGCACGTGTTCCCACGGCTCGCCAAGCATCAGTCCAGGCTGAGGAGACGCGTCCCCAGCCTCGCTGGGTGGGTGATTCAGCGTCCTCCTCTTAGAGGCTGCAGGGAAGGAGACCAGAGCACCACAGCTTGGGCGCTGGGACCCCTGGGCTGGCCAAGGCCTTGGGCTCTCAGTCTCTTTCTCCTCCCCTTGCATGTTCTGGTGGCCTGACCCAGAGAACCAGAGACTGTGCATGGACATCGGGAAAGAACAGGCAGAGAACCAAAGCTGCAAGTAGCAGATCCCCTGCCACTCAGCACCTGGATTTTAACCAAAGTGTGGCTTCCCGCCACCCCGTGATGCTCTGTGTGCCCCCAGCTGCCTGCTTTACTGGCTCCCTCTTGCCTGCCCTTGGGGAGAAAAGGAAGAGCTTCGGATGAAGAAAAGTCTTGGTGAAATGGTGGTTTGAAAGGACAGATTCAGTTCCTGTAAACTTTGAGAAGGAAGAGCTCCACCAAATTCAGAGCCCGAGCAAAGTCTCCCCCAGCTCCTGCTTTGCTGGGTATTTTTGGGGGGCAGGGAGGGGAGCACAAGGTAGTCCCTCTTTCGCTTCCTGCTTCCCACTTCTCCATGCCTCCCATAGCCAGACCTTAGGCTGAGGCCTCTGCCGGGCTTGCGAGCCAGGCGGTTTGAACATGCAGCTGAGCTCATGGAAAAGGGTTCTGGCAAAAGAGAGCAGAATAAATGTTACTGCTGAGAGTCAGGTTTCTTCCAGCTTGGAGTTCTATGATTCCACAAACAATGAGGCATGAAAAAACACATTCAGCTGCTTTCTACCCTAAGAACGCCATTCAGACATCATGGATGCTGCAAAGATCTGGCACATTTCAGAGATGGGGGCCCAACTTGGGGCAGGGAGGATGAAAGGATGGAGACACTTTTTATCCAGATTATGGGAGGCTCAACATTCCTGCCCAGAGTCAGAACAGCCTGGGCCGACCGCCACCAGCAGTGTTCTATTTTGTTTTAAACAATGAGCTTAACCCACTTTAGAATAGAAAACAAGCACTAAACTCAACACTTTCTATCCTCTAAATTCTTGTCCATGATTTGCCAATAATTATATACCTTTTTATGTAGTTGTAATCACTATGTACATAGTATTTTATGTTGCTTTCCCACTTACCATGATTTAGAGTGTGTGTTTTCCATGTATTGACATAGTTCAGTCTTGCCATTTACGTAGTCTCACGACATCCTGTTAAATTGATACCCTTTAATTTGTTTAGCCAAGCTTTTCCTACTGCTGGACATTTGGGTTGTATCCAGTTTTTCACCATTACAAATAGAACCAGCAGCAACATCTTGAGATGGAACAATGATGATAAAGAGCTGAAGTGTTGCTGACTTTATTTTCACTGGCAACCAAATTTAGAGAGAGCCTCAATATTGCCCCTCCCGAGCACGGGAGTAATTAAACAGCTGCCTTGAAGGATGGCTGGATGATTTATAGGCGGTGAGATGCGTTCAGTGGGTTTGTCAGTATCCTGCGGCATTAAGGATACGCTTGTTAATTATCTGTGGTTAATATGATAATTTAGGAAAAACAACACCTATTAAGAGTTCTTCATTAGGCAAAAGGCTTCTTGTTTTTGAACAAACAAAGCCTCCAAAATTAATGATGATCACCTCTGCTCTGTCGCCGGGCAGGGAGAGCAAAGAGTCCCATTTCTTTTTAACATTCCCACAGTGTACTGGGTAAAATGAGGCTTCCTTCTGGAAGATTCTCCTAGGCCCTGCCTTGATGGTTGCCTCTTTGCAGAGCCACGAAATTAACCATTGTGAGACCAATTAGTTTTTTCCAGGTGTCTCAATAAACTTTTGCTCCATCAGGTGAATTGAGAAACTTTTACCTGCTAATCCCTGGGACTTCAATGGAGCAAATAGTATTCTCATTTTGTAGATGAGGAAACTGAGGCCCAGGAATGGTGAGCGGCTTGCCTGGCGTCCCAGAATCAGGCAGGGGATGGACAGAGGAAGGTAGGTTGCCCACCTGCCCCACTAAGCTTTCCCCAGCCTTCACCCAATCCCTGAAACATGCCTCATGCAGGCAGACCCCTCAGACCAGGACCAAGAGCTATAAGGGGATTCTTATCCGCTGGGAAGCTTCAGACTCGTTTCATCCCCTGAGAGGGAGGGAGGGGCCAGAGGAAAAGGGCATCGCATAATGGGACAGCTGAGCCAATATCTGGAAGACCCAAGGAGAAATAACCCCCGGCACACAACCTCGTCTTTATACTTCAACAAGTGCTGAATGTAACTCATGGGCTGTGCTCAGTCACCACTCCCGGTGTCACCCAGTCGTCCTCCACTGCCCAATCTTCATATTTCATTTTGGCCTGGGCAGCGCAAACTCCATAGAAGCCATGAAGAATAATTTTTATATGTGGGGCCTCTGCCGAGCGAGCATCTTGTGGCACAGATTCCCAATCCTCCTGTTGGTGGTGGTGGTTGGGGGGCGGCAGGAGTCCTGGGGTGAGTGGGGAGAAAGCATGAGAATCAGCATGGCCCGGCAGAGGGGTTCCCTGGCTCTTCGGTTTAGGGCAACGCCGGTCCCAGGTTTAGGGAAACATCAAGACATCCCCCACTCTGTCCCTGAGGAAGAAAGAGGGAGGGAACATAACAGTAGTGTCTATGGATGGGGTTTTCACACACTATCATATTTCCTTGTTAGAAGAAACCCGAGGTCTGTGTTATAATCCCCATAGTACCGATGGAGAAAGCGAGGATGGAAGAGCTTAAATCCGTGGTCAAGGTCACACAGGGATTAGGTTTCAGAGAGGCAGATTTAAACTTAGATGTCCTTTCATGTGCCACTCTTTCCCTGGCTCCATGTCCCTTGGCCACTCTGACATTGACTTGGGGGGCGGGCAGGGAAGCATGGCATCACAGCAGAAGCTATGGGGCACAGGCAACTTAGGGCACCTAGAGGGGCGGTGGTACCCCAGTAGCTCATGCCCATGCGGTGTCAGGGATGGAGCTGGTTGGGGCTCATGCCCGTGGGCCATCAGGGGTGGTGCTTGTCGTGGCCTCTGAGGACAAATGAGATACGCTTATAAATTCACCTCCATCCGAGTCTTGCCACTTTTGGGGGTCCCTGGTGAAGTCACAAGAGAGGTGGATCTGTCCTGGTTTCAAGTCCCCAGCACTGTTTAGCTAAACATGTGGCCCCAGGCAACACCTCAGCTTCTCTCAGAGCCTGCTTCCTCTTTGAAGAACTGAGACGATTAACGCGTCTGCGCCAAATCCCTGACTAGCTGGGAAGATCAGGTCAGATGAGCTGGAAAGTCACTTGGAAACTGAAGCATCATTATTACTAAAATCAAATAAAGCTGGTGCTGAGACAAACAATTGAATTTTATCTCACAGCTTGCTCTTTCTTCCTGACAAGTTTGCCTTCTGCGATTTCCTTAAACAATACTCTCCCCAGGGAGAAGTTTGTTAGAAATATGGTAGCTGGACCCTACCCTGGACCCACTGAACCAGAATCTGGGGAGCTGGGAGCCCAGGTGTCTGCATTTTCAGTTTGTTCCCTGGACAATTGTTATAGCCACACTTTGCAGTTCTCTTCTTTGGGGGGGTGGGGAAGAGGGGTGAAGGGAGCATGTGGGTGTTTGTGTTCAGTTGTCTGTTTCTTGCAGGTGGCCTGCCAACTCGGGACTCTCTGGCTCCCCCTTCCACGGAGGCAACAACCCCCTAACAGCCTGCTTTTCCTTCAGTTTGACAGCTCAAAAGCATGTCAGCCCACCCTTGGCTCGCCCCTTTAAAACGTTTGCTGGGTCTCTTTCTGGGGGATGGAGTGCTAACTTGGGAAGCTCCTATTGGGCCCAGCACCGCCTCAGGCTTGCTGTGTGACATTGCGCAGTCCCTTGAGCTCTCTGTGCCTTGGGGCCTCACCCAGTCAGGAGAGGGACATGAGCCATCGAGTGAGGCCAGCTGGTTTTGTCCTCAGGCTTCCTGGGTGGTAACGCTAGTTTTCACCAAGTATGAAAGGTGAGCTGTGTGTCACTGGGAAGCTCGAGGGAGCCTTTGTGGGTCAGAAGGCCCCTCCCAGAACGCAGGGATGCGTGAGACTGCTCACTTTCTGAGCAGAGTCCGCCCCGAAGTGGACACTTCAGTCCCAGTTCGCTGCATCCTGCATCCTTAGAGGAGGGATGCAGCATCAGGAGGGTCTGTGCTCAGACCTGGGCAATGAGGGGACAGGGGAGGATGGGGGAGTGGGTGGGGCGAGGGTGGAGGTTTGCCTTACTGAGGAATCACCAGGACTTCATTCCAAGGCAATTTGGACCCTCAGGCCTGCATGTGCATGCGTGTGTGCGTGTGGGTATGCATGTGCGTGTGTGCACATGTGTGTGTGTGAACAGAAGACAGTCAGGGACGAGGCAGATTTTGCTCTGGATTCTTGACCTGGCACTCGAACCCAGGATTCAAGGAGGCAAGAACAATGTCAGAGGAGGGAAATGGGTGTGGCTGAAAGAGGCTCAGCAGAGGACAAGGAAGGGCAGGCACTGTCCTGTCCTGGTGGTAGAGAAGGGACTCTGGCTCATCCCCCGAGCTGAGTTTCACCCCTTAGTCTCCAGGAGCCCCACTCCTTCCAGAAAACCCTCACGCCTGCAGACTCTGCTGTGTGCTGGCCACACAAAGGACAGCATGCCCACTGCCACCCAACTCACCGCCAACCTTCCCTCCCCGCCACCTGCAGTGACAGGCATATTTCAAGGCTGCCCTGCCAAGTGCGGCCAGAGGAGGGTTGATTTCATAGCTCACTTCATCCCGCCCCAGGTTCTCTGCCCCATTCTTCTTTCATTCAAATTCTCTTTTTTCACCCTTGAGTGATCTGGCCCTCTCCTGATTCTAAAATCTATTTTTTCCTCTCCCTACCCCCAAATCTGCCACTGAATTGCATCCATGTTACTGTCTACTTCTATACTTCTTTTGCAATTCAGCCTTTTCTTCCCGTCACATCATTTCAGGCACAGCGCTTGGCTTGTGAATGGTGGTGATTGCCCACGCCACACCCTCTCTCTCTCAGACACCCCAAGGCGAAGGTCCACCTCTAAGAAGCTGTGTGACCTGGCCCAGGCACTTTACTTCTTTAGTCTTGGTTCCATTGTCTGGAAAATTAGATGATCTGATCACCTCTAAGCTCCCCTGTAGCTTTAATATTAGCGAATTCCGTGGTTCAAGGGACTGGGCTGATGTCAAATATTCACTCTCTTTTAATACATGGGAAAGTAATCAGCTCATAACCACCTACACACAGAGCCTCTGTATCTAATTTTGTGTGTTATGGTGACTCCCAGGCATCTAACTACCACGAGGCCACTGTGGGCTTAGGGCATGTAAAATGTTGGCTGAAACCTAAGATAAGTCCAAGACAGCAGTGACCAAAGACCGAAACGCTAAGTGTCTATTGATTCTTTGATTTACGATCCACGTGTGTGCTCCCCTCCGCCATTAGGGCATCCTTGAATCAGAGCAACTTGCCCAAGTTCACTCAGCTTGTTCATTACAGAGTGGGGACTGGAACTCGGGCCTCAGACCTGATTGAATGCTGATGAGGAAAAGCTTGGTCCTGTGGTGTTGGCAGGATGGACTCATTCTGGGGCTCTTCTTGGCCAATTGGATATTTATGAGCAAGTTAGAAAACCATGTCCTCTCTGAATGGATGCAGCTCTACCTATTGATCATGGCCTGATAGGTCTGCATGATGGCCCTGCGCAGGATGTCTCCCAAATCAAGGACCAGCCGCCATTTTGTTATTGCCTGAGACCGGCGTTCTCTTACTTCCTGAGGCCCAAGAGACCTGGGTTTGCCCTTACCCATGGGGCCGCTGGATGGCTTTAGGTATCACGTCAAATCTCCCCTCCATGAAGACTTCCAATTTGAGCCTGCGTTGGTCTTTGCTCTTTTCTGGATCTCAGTCTCTTATAGTCCTTTTAGGAAATTGGTGGGGTATAAAAAAATACACTTATAAAACATACTCTGAATTCCACCAGTGCTCACAGATAGAGCCCGTACCCAGCTGTTAGGCTAGTTTACACATGACTTAGAGTTCCTAAGCTTGTTTCTTCCTTGAATCTTGACTCTCCTATTAGTTATGTACCTCAGAGGACAGGATTTCCCACTTAAAAAATCACATTCTCAAAATAATTAGCCCAGAGCTGAATTCCTGAACGTACTTAACACATGCTGTTAAATTTAGTTGAATACACGACGATCATCCTCAGAGGAATGGAAGAAGGGTGGCTTAGACTGGGCCCTAACCAAAACACCCAAGACCCCGTGATTGCCAGGAGAAGCAGATGTCTTCCTCTTCCTGCTGGCCCCCTCAATCTTCCCCGCGTCCTCCCACCCCGGATCCACGAAACGTTCTGAGTGTCTTCTGGGGAAACTGCCCTTAGTCTTACTGTCAGTGAAAGTGGACAAGGTGCTGAAAATCGACCTCTCACATGTCTGGCTGACAGCTTTCAGTATTGAAGACATTTTCCTGATGGACAGGAAGGGAGGTCAACAACGGAGAGGTTTCTTTCTTGAAGGGGCCTTGACAGCATTTGGAAGCCACTGGAACTTTCTTTCTTTCTTTGCCTTTTATTTCCACAAACCACTGCAGAGAACCTTTGGTGGGGAGAATGGGATGAGAGGATGGCCTCCAGGACTGGTGGAGAAAGGTGGGGTAGGTAGGGGCTTCTCTGTGTGAGTTATGACCAGATCCTTCCTTCTCACCTCTGCCCCGGGGACTTGGAGCTCCCTGGTCCCAGGTAATCGCCTCTTTGTAAAGTAGCTCATGGGGTCAGCAGTAGTAGTTGTCCACTTTAGCTTCCACTTAGAATCACCGGGAGACAGTGGTGTCCTGGAGCTAGTTGTTACACCATTGCTTGCTTGAAATAAGCCATAATGAGAGAATTTACACCATGGAAATTGGCAAGCGCTGCAAATCTGAGCTTTTTTATTTTGAAAGCTGTGGTTTACCAGCCACTACAGCCTAGAGAAATAAAAATAATTCCACATCCAGACTGCACACCCAGACCAACTAAACTAGAATCTTTGTGTAGTGCAGCTGAGGCAGGAAGCTTTTTAAGCCTTTCCGGGTGATTCCAATGTGCAGCCAATGTTGGAATCACTATTCCAATCTACGGCTCCCATTTTACATGAGCGGGGGGTGGGGTGGGGGGGAATTGAGATCAAAGAGGTAAAGTGACTCTGCCCAATTCAAACGGCTTCTGGAGAGTTAGTAACAATTCCTGGACTTTAGAAAAACCACATCTTCTTCTGCAGAGAAAAAGGAACTCCAGACGGTAAAGACTCACCTGGTCCCATTTTGTCCTCTCTCATGCTGTCCTCCTTTCTTCCACATTTCCCTTTTTCTGTCCCTTCCTGCCGGCAACTGAACTGTGTTCCTTAGGAACTGATGCCTCAGATGTGGTTCTCGCCCTCAAAGTCAGGTCTCTCTGGGGAGACAAGGCCACTAGAGGAAGTAGAAGATGGTAGAGGCAGTCTGTGGTTGTGTCCCCACGTGAGAGGGGCAGGCTTTCCCACAGGGGCAGAGTGGCCCAGAACTGAACAGAGCTGTTACCAAGAAAGAGTGGATCTTTGCTGCAAAGGCTCTAAATATCATTCCCATTCTGTGAAGTCGGAAGAAACACTGGCCTGGGATTCCTCAGGGTTAGGCCTAGGTCTTGCCCTTAAAAGCTTGTGGGTCCGGCTGCCCCAGGGCAGCCCCCTTGCCTCTGGGACAGAAGGTAGCTGGAGAAGGCATGGGGGGCCCTCCCCCCCAGAGGGAATGAGCAATAAAAATAGTTTACAAAGTGCTTTCACATGCGTGATCTCACTTGGGTCAATAACCCTGGGCTCATGCGTGGAGAGGGCGGGGGGAGACAGGGGAATTCAAATTGCAGCTCCATCGTCTTGGGAAACCCTTTCCGGCAAATAGGAGTCAGCAGATCCCCACCTTGCCATCCCTCCTTCTCGGGCCAGGACCATTTAGAACTAATTGAATCACTAGATTAGCTAATGCAGCCTCCATTAAGACAGCAAGATCCCAGAGGAGAGGCCGTTGAAGAGAAGCAGAAAGATCCACACCCAGCCCGAGCATCCTCCCAGCCCCTGACACCACGCCTTAGTCTCAGTAGTCTTAGTCTTAGTCCCATGGCGGACACCTTTAGACTTCCTATGGCTCTGGACTTGAGGACAGGACTGATTTATGCCCTCCATTTATGCCAGTTCTTTATCCGAAGGAATACAAAATTTATAATAGATGATGTGTTATTTCATCTCTCGATTTTCTTTTAAGGAAAGCTCTTCCAATTATGGGGAAATCAAATCACAACGTAAATAGCTCACCTCCCAAAGGTCAGGAGGTGGGCTGTGGGAAGGTCAGGGACAAAAACTCAGGTCTTCTGACTAATTTTCTTCCCATCCAGCTCAGCAACCTCTCCCGGTGTGAGGTGGGATGGTGGTTGGATTCACTCAGTCATTCAATCCATTTATTGGGCGTCTGCTAGTCCCTGTGCTAACAGCTTTTTAGGGGTCAGCAGTGAGCAAGGCCATTATGGTGCCTGAACTTATGGAGTTTACAGCATGATGGCTGGAGCAGGAAGTTCATTTCTGTGGCATTAATGAATGAAGGAAAATTGGCAGACTTGGAACAAATGCTTCTTTTCTCAACACTCCAAGGTGAATGGCAATCCCCCCAAATGGGAGGGTGAGGAATGTTGTTTGATCTGTTTGCTGTTGTCTGTGAAGGCTAAGATCTTGTCCCTTCCCTCCAGAGCCCTTTACGGGCATCTTATTGAAATCTGAGGCCTTTCTGACCTCAAATCATCATGTCACCCAACTGGTGTGCACTGTCCCTGCCATGTAGAGTAAGTGGGGACCCCTTCTTCTCCTAGTCCCCTTCTCCACCCCAGTGCATCTGTGTGTCCCGGGGAAGCACTTTATCTGACTTTTAAATCTGCCCTTCCTCCGCTTTCACCTTTTCTGTCTCCTCTGCCGTGTTTGGGTTTCCCGGGAAGTGATGGAGCTTGCTGCTAGGAATGGAGTTGTTCGTGCCTTCTAGGGGCCCTGCTGTCTAACAGTCAGTGTTTTAAGTTAACGATGAAGTCCTTCAAAGAAGCTTGGTCTTTCTTTTAAAAAAATAATGCTTTTGCCTCTTTCTACAGTATTTTATTGTGGAAAAAATTAGAAAAGACAGAAAAGCATGTACAAAATAGAAATATCATCTGCCACTAACCAAGAATAACTACTGTTAACATTTTAGTGAATTTCTTTCCAACCTTTTGAATATATGTATAATATATACACACACATAGTATATATGTATACACATACATACACACATACATATATATTAATATATATTTATATACGTACGTATATTTACATGGCCATCTCAGCAAAGGTGGGCTGTGGTTGCATCCCCAAGATCCCCCGTCCTTATGGACAGCCTGGACAGGTGACCCATCTAGCCCAAGTCAGGCAGACACAGCCTCAGTTTCTTCATCTGTAAAATGAGGATGATAATGGTTTGTAAGTATATCTGAAGACATGCCTGAGACAAGGAGTTGGGTGCAGGTAGTTTTTGGGAGGTAGCCCCAGGAATCAGGAGGAGGCAGCAGAGAGAATGAAGGCAATGGGGTTCTGTGCTGTTGGGGCCTGCTGAGCAGCTTAGTGAAGACCCCTGGAATTGTCTGGCCGAGGACTGGGAGACTGGGGCATTCCCACCAGCTCTCCTTGAGTTACTCCTGGTTACCCCCTCCCACTGGTTGAGTTACCCCTGGGGGCATCAACTCCCCTGTGCTTCAGGCTGCTGCTTGCTTGCAGGTCAAAGCCACTATGATGGAGAAGGCGCTGGGGACAGAAAGAGGGGCCAGACTGTGTGTTCCTGAGGCAGGACGCTGTCAGTGCAGGGTGTGTCTGAGCTCACCCCAAATTCTCCACTGTGGCCGTGGCTAAAATAAGGGGGGGGCCAAGCATGTGACACAGGACAGGGAGTTTGTGCTGCATCCCTCCAGGGCTGCCTCTGGCCTCAGGGGTGAAAAGCCTAGCACACCAGCAGAGGAGAGAAGAGAGATGGCTCTGAGGCACACACAGAGCCTCAAGGGGGAGATTTCAAGGCAGTGGTTTTCTGAGGTCTCCAGGAGGAGAGAGGAAAGAGCCAGGTGGGAAGGAAAATGAGAAAGACTTCACAGGCCATTCAGCCTCCTGTACCATGATCAGACTGGGCTGGAAAGAAGAGCTGTCCCCATTCTCCCTGCCCCCCAGGAGCCGCTGGCCCTGCCCTCACCAACTCCCCACTTCTCCCTCTCTTCCCAGAAGGCACACATTAAACACAGCATGTGGGCCATGGCCTCGACTCTGGCCTGTGCTGGACTCTTTAGGATCTCAGGCAGTGTATCTTTCCACGTGAGGGAGGCGCAGCATCCTTGGCATCCCATGGCCCATTGTTGGGGGCAAAGGCTTTAGCCTTAGAACCACTCTGGGCGTCAGTTTGTTCATTTGTAAAACGACCACAAAGTCAGAATAACATCACGACCTGCTAGCACTGGTGTGGTTGAGCCTTCTCACACCCGCAGAGCCCATGGAGGACACCCCTTCCCTCATCCGCATCTGGTGACATCGTGAAATTGGTGTGGTGGGAGTATTGACACCAGAAAAATGGGCAAATGCTACAAATCAGGACTTTTTTATCTGGGGAGCCAGAGGCTAAGCATTTAGCAGCGCACCACTGCATGCTAAGAACTTTGTCCATTCTCCAAGGAACTGGCAGCCCTTGACTTCCCCATTGGCCCTTGCATAGCCTCTGAGGAAGGAGTTGGGTAAATGGCTCCCCTTTGTGTGAAGGCACAGAGGTGAGGCTCAGTGAGTCATTGGGGGAATCAAGAACTGACGCCCACTCTCGCACTCTGTCAATAATTAACACTGTGTCTTGAGCCTGCACTCTCTCAGCCACCAGTACCTCCGCTCCCACCTCAGGCGTCTGCACCTGAGCCTCGATTTTGGTCTGCAAGACAGGGATAATAACATCCTCAGGAGTTAGCCTGACAGTTTGTTGGGGCTCAGCATAGAAACAGATGACGTAGGAGAGCTTTTTGTGAATGATGACGTGCCCTTCATGGGCGCAGGGTGACGAGTATTTCGATTGACTTTGCGGGCAGTGCTGTGCCCATCAGAAGGCGGCACCGTGGTGAAATCTCGCCGGGCGGAGCCCCTCAGATACCCTGGAGGTTTTGCTTGTTCTCTCTTCACTTTAAATGTATGATTCCCAAACACTTAGCTGCCTCTTAAAGACACCGGCTGAAACATCCCCTTGGTCTCCTTCCCCTGCCCCCATTCCTCCAGCCTCACCCCCGAGGAGCCTGGCTCCCACCAAATTGCCATGCCAGCAATTTTCTCAGCCGCTTAAAAGGCCATCAAGACAGCATCAAACTGCCTGTACATGCTAAACCCAAATGCTTATGGAGCTGAGCCCAGAGTGGGATGCTAAATTGGATTCTATCGAATCAACATCAGCTGCGTGCAAGCCGCTGATAATGAAAGGCTCCTAATGATGGTGTTCATCGCTGCAAGGAGAGGACTAAAAGCTGAGAATGGATGGCTGCTGGCTCTGGCTGGGGTGGGAAGGAGGCACTGGGGAGAGGCGTGGTCGTGGGACTGTCCCTGCGTGGATGCTGGCTGGAAGGAGAGAGGCAGGAGGAGGCAAAGAAGGAGCACTCTCTGTCCCTAGAATGGGGATGGATGTAGGAAAGGCATTCACAGCCTCCTTTCTGTTTTACACACAAACAAACCAGAAACACATTGGGATCATGAAGGTAGGCCCGGCCCAGAAGTGGATATAAATTCTACATTCTGATCTGGTAACTACTTTCCCACTACTCCCCTCCACCCCCGCAACCCCCATTTTCCTGAACTTCTCAAGCCCGGATGGTGATGGCTTAAAGAGGAGGGATAGCAGAGGCGGTCAGGAATTTGTCTGGGGCCTGTCGTTTCCATTCACTCCTCAGTCTTTACTCCAGGTCAAATGAGCTGCTGCTTTCATCTTCTTGGCATGTGTACCAGTTTCCTACTGCTGCTGTAACAAATAACCACACAGTTAGTGACTTGAAATGACGCAAATGTATTTTCTTACGATTTAAGTCTCAAGTCTGCCGTGGGTCTCCCCAGGCTAAAATCGAGGTGAGGGCAGGGCTGTGTTCCTTTCCGGAGCTCTAGGACCTGCTTCTTTGCCTTTTCTGGCTTCTAGAGACCACCCTCATTGCTTGGCTCTTAGCTCCGTTCTACCACCTCCAAAGCCGACATTGCCGCATCTCTCTGACCCTTCTTCTATAGTCATATCTCCCTTTCACCACAGCTAGGAAGGTTTTCCACTTTCAAGGACTCGGATGTTTAGGTCAGGTCCACCCAAGTAATCGAGGACAATCTCTCCATCTGAAGGGCCTTAACCTTAATCACATCTGCAAAGTCCCTTTCGCCACGTAAGGCAACATATTTACAAGTTCCGGAGGTTAGCACATGGACATCTTTGGGGGCGGGGCATCATTTTGCCTACCACAGATGCATAGATTGAAGCCTTGTTCCTCATATTCCTTTCATTTGGCTGAAATGTTTGGTGACCAGGTTGGAGCCAGATGCGATCTGGGTGCCACGGCCATGGGCAGACAATGCTGTGGAACCCGTGTCTGCGAGCATTTTGCCGAGGTCTGCACCAGCTGGCATGGGGAGGGAGAGAGGCCTGTTGGATGGGAGCTGCCTTGAGTCTCTTTCCTGAAAATAGTGATGCTATTGATAATGCTGCACTTTTGTATAGTGCTTTATGGTTTTCAACGTGCTTTCAAAACTGGGTGGCATGCTGCTGATTGGACTAATGGAAATTAGACCCATGTTGCAGAGGGAAAAACTGGGGCTCAAGATGGGTCAGTGATTTCCCAAGTGTCATTGATGGCTTCCTCACCAGGATCCAGGACTTTTCATTTGTGGTCCAGGATTCTGTTCAGCTGTAGGGAGAATCCAGAGATGGTGATAATGGCTCGGCTTGGATAAGAGCTGTGCAGGGCAGACAGAAGTCAGCATGGAACAGCAGAGCGCAGGAAACAGCATCAGCCTCAAACTCCCATCATAGTTCTCTGCTTTCTGTGCTTTTGGCTCGCTGCCCCAAAATGGGGTTTCTGTTGCTCCCTTGTAGAGAAGGCTCATGCACCACACACAAGTCATACTCTCTGCTGGGTCCTGCATGTTGCCATCACCCACATGCATTTGCAAGCCACTGGCTAGCCTTTCTGTGGGCTTGTGTTGTGACTTGCCTGGGAACTGCATCTGTGGTCTCAGGCTCACCTTTACCATCCTCTGGCCAGCTGACTCTTGGCCAGTGCTTGAAGGACAGCCTCCTGTACGCAGTAGAGGGGATCCTTGTGAGCAAGCCCGGCCTTTCCACTGAGAACCTTCCAGGTCAGATTGCACTGACTAGGCTGACTCTGGTGAACATGGAGGTGTGTGTGTGAGCACAGGAAAGAAAACTTTCCCTCGGCATCTTCTCCAGTGAGCAGCCAGCTCTGGGATCCTGTCTGTACTACTTGTCACAGGTGCACTGATGTTTTCATTTGCAAGTGTTTATGAGCACACATGACAGGCTCACGTGTCAGGCACTCTGCCTGCAAGTATCCTGCCCTCCAACTAGCTTGTACCCCAAACCAACCTTCTGTCCTCACTTCTGCCCAGAGGCTGCAGCTACTTGTAACTAACTGGTCCCGGGAGCTGTGGGGAGGTGTGGAGAGGAAATTGGTGCTGGAGTCTGGCAGCAGTGGTTTCGGGCAATTTACTTTACTTGTTTGAGCTTGAATTTCCTCATCTGTAAAATGGGGCAATAATAATTGCAAATATTTACTGAGTATTGATTACATTTCAGGAATTGGGAAAATTGAAGTTATATGCAGTTTTTAGGCATAGCTCAATTCTCACAGTGACATTGTGATGGTTAATTTTATACATCAACTTGGCTAGTCTATGGTACTTGTTTGGTCAAACACTAGTCTAGATATTGCTGTGAAGTTCTTTTTTTTGAGATTAATGAGATTAATATTTAAATTAGTAGACACTGAGTAAAGCAGATTACCCTCCAGAATATGGGTGGGCCTCATCAAATGAATGGAAGGCCTTAATTTAAGAGGAAAGACTTGAGATCCCCAAAGAGGAAGGGATTTTGCCTCCAGACTGCCTGCAGACTCAAGTCTGCAGCATCAACTTCTGCCAGGATTTCCAGCCTGCCAACCCACCAGGCTGCCCTGCAGATATCAGACTGGCCCGCCGCCACAATCATGTTAGCAAGTCCTTAAAGTACCTCTCTGTCTATATCTGACAGGCACACCTCGGAAATATTGCAGGTTCGGTTCCAGACCACTACAATAAAGCAATACAGCAAGAAAGAAAGGCACATGAACTTTTTGGTGTCCCAGTGCACGTAAAATTATATTGACACTACACTGTAGTCTATTAAGTGTGCGATAGCATTATGTCTAAAAAAACCATGTGCATACCTTAATTAAAAAATACTTTATTGCTTAAAAATGCTAACCATCATCTGAGCCTTCAGCGAGTTGTAATCTTTTTGCAGGTGGGAGGTCTTGTAAAAAATGCAATCTCTGCAAAGCACAATAAAGCAAAGAGCAATAAAACGAGGTGTGCTAGTATATGTATCTACTATCTATACGTCCATATTTATGTCTCTACCTATATCGATATGTAGCTCCCATTGGTTCTGTTTCTCTGGAGAATTCTGACTAATAGAGACATTATGAGGCAGGGAATATTATCATGTCATAGATGAGGAAGTGGGGCAGACTTCTGGCCACCTGCAACACGCTCCTCTACATTTTTCAGCCTCTCACACATTGAGATTATGAGTAGATCCTGTGACTAGTTCTGGCCAGTGGAGCGTGGGCAGAATGACATATGTCAGAACTGCACCTGCCTTGGACTTCCCTACCCTTTTTTTCGTGCTTTGTTTGGCCAAATGGAGAAGTCAGTGGAGACCTCCGAGGAGGAACCACTACATGTCAGGAGCCTGGGTCCCCAAACCATCTTGTGGAAGAGCACCCACGGGATTGGACTATGATCTGAGCAAGAAGTAAACCTTTACGGTGAAAAGCCACTGAGATTTTTGTTGAGGCAGATGGCCCACTCTGACTTATCCACTGTCCCAGATTGTGTGGCCAGCAGGGGCAGCGTCAGGACTCAAAGCCAGGCAGCCCGGCTTGCCTGGCCACTACCCCACCCTGCACAGCAGCTGCCTTGTGACTATGTTGTGAGGGTTAAGCGAGACAGCATGTGGTGGGCTTGGCGCCTGGTAGGCCACCCATACGTGATAGTTATTACTATAAGGAAAGTTTTGTTTCGGCCAGGGATTTGACAGTGCCTCTTGTAGTGTCGTTGTGGACAAAATGGAGTGATGTGGGCTGAATGGTGGCTTCCTCATTGGTTACACAGTCATCTCCAAGATGTATTGATTAATGGACTGATGTCAACCAGGAAGTCCCCAGGGCTGCATCACGAGAGGCTTGTCCATTTCCCTAAAGAACCATATGACACGTCTGTCTTCTTTGACACTTTGTCCTCAGATACATGAAGACATAGGAGGCATGCTTAAGAAATTGATAGACGGAGCAAAGCTAGATGGGAGAGCTAATATGGTGGATGACAGAGTGAAGATTCAAACAAGGCCTGGGCAGGCCAGAACAATGGACTGAAACTAACGAGATAAGAGGCAGGAGAGAGAAATCAAAGTCCTGCCTTTAGTTCAAAAACTAACTGAAGGAAGCCAGGATCAGGGAAGCTGGCCACAAGAGCGGCTCGTGTGTGGAAGTCCTGGGGTTCTCGTCGTCTGTGAGCCTGACGTGAGTCAAGAGAATGGCACAGATTCTTTAAAAATGAAGAAAACCTTAGGCTACGTTAATAGGAGCATCATGCCCAGATTTTGGTCATTCACTCAAGTGTATATTGAGTGTTTACTGTGGTCTGGACATTGTGCTGGACGCTCCAGATAGACCAGCGAACAAGACAGACAAACCCTACACTTGTGCAGATGACATTTAGGGACAGAATTATCCTGAGCTCTGTGCTAATCGGCTTTGGCACCTTCCTCATTCTCTTCCTATATGCAACTGGATGGTAAAGGCTTAGAAACCATGTGATAGGAGGAATGGTCCAAGGAACCAGGAATGATGAGATTTAAGGAAGCTTCAAAACTTTGAAAGGTCATCCCCTTAAATGAATGCTACCCATTTCAGAGGGAGAGAGAGGACCAATGGCTCAGAAAACGCGTCTGCTGCTTGTGGAGTTCTGGGCGAGGCACTGTACCCTTGTTCTTTCATTTAATCCTCTCAACAGCTCTCTAAAGGAGGCAGTATTTTCTCGTTTCACAGATGAGGAAACAAAGGCTCCGAGAGGTTAATGTAACTTGGACATGCTCACAGAGCTGGCAAGTGGCTAAAAGAGGATCTGAACCCATCTGTCTGAATTCAAAGCCCTGCATTCCTTCCCGTTCACCAGCCTGATGCATATTTCATCAGAATTTAAGCAAGAAGACTCCCCCAGCTGCAGCTGTGCATAAGTGGACCACAGTGTGCTTCCTTCACTGGGAGTGCTTTAGCAGAAGCTGGGTGACGATCTCCTGGGATGCACCACAAGGGGCCTCCCCAGTGGCGCCTGAAAGGTGGGAGGGGCAGGGGAAGGCAGGTGTGGGTGGCCTCTGTGATTTCATCTCTGGCCTCATCTGCTACTTTCTAGCCGCACTGGGCTGAAAGTTCCTCAAACAGACCCCTTTTTATCCGTGCTTGGGCCTTTTCACACATCAAATCCGTCACCCACTTCCCATAGTTAACTTCTGCTCATCTTTCTGGTTTTAACCAAAATATCACTTTCTGTAGGAAGCTGTCTCTGACAGTGTGTGACACTGGATTAGGTGTCCCTATCAGAGCCTCTCCTGCCTCCTGCCCTCTCCATGGGAGCACTGAGCACCCATGCACTGGCTGGATCAATGTCAGTCTTCCTCGATAAACTGGAGGCTCCATGAGGACAGGGCCTGGGGCAGGAACAGAGTCTGTCCTATATTCTGCTCTCACCTCAGTGCCAAGCACACAGTAGGTACTCCGTAAAAGCTTGGAGAATTCATGACATCTTCTAAGATCTGGTGATTATTTTGGTGCCATAGGAACAGCCAACGTCCGCTGGGTTTTCCATCTTGGCTCTGTGTTCTCAGCACTAAGCCAGGCCTGGGACTGGGCTGGGTGGGTTCAGCGTGGGCTGTACCATGGGAAGGGGCAGCAGGGAGCAGAAGTGGCCACTGGCTCCGGCCCTGCAGTCTCCTCCAGTGGGCTAAAATCCAGGTGAGGTGATGGCCGTGGACCTGGGCCTGGCGGAGGAGGGGTAGTGAGCTGCCCAATGACCCCAGTGATTATCCGAGCCTCTTTGTAGATTCTGGGCTGTCCGGAGCACTTCCTCTCTCTTGCAGTGTCCCCAGAACCCTGACCTCTCTGGACATGGGGGCTGCAACTTATTACTCTGTTGCTCTGTGTGTCCCTGGCTTAACTTCCTGACCAGCAGGCAGCAGGAGAGAAGGGGGTTAACCAGGAGCCAGGCAAGTGGGGGGGAATGGAGGATGATGTCAGCCAGGCTGCCCGGCAGAGACAAAAGCCTCTAATTGCTCTTTTCCTTCTTGTCAGAAGGCTGACTCCATAGTTCCTGTAATAAAGGCCTATGGACAGGGAGGAGGCCGACTAATGAGAGAGCCATTGTTCCGTGATGAGAAGAAGTGGGCGATGAGCGATGAGCGACAGCCCAGGGGTCCAGGAGCTGCGGTCCCGTGAGGGAAGATGGAGAAATTGGATCACCTGGCTTAGGCCAGTGGGGAGGGGTCAGTAGGGCTTGTGATCAAGGGACATTTAAAATGCCTTCATCATGGAAGTAGCTGGTCCCCTCTGTGAGGTGACAAACTTCCAGGCCCTCACCAGGAGAATGCTCTGTGGGAAAGAAACTGGGCCTTGATGGTTGTGTTATTTTGCTAACAAGCAAGAGTGACTTCCTTCAGGGGCCAGATTCTGAGAAGCTGTTCAGCTTGCAGGGGATGGCCTTGGATACTGGGTGGCCTTATCTTCTCTTATGAACATGTCAAGATGGCTTTCAATTGAGCAATTTTCCTTCCAGAACATGCCTTAGAATCAGAAGCTCCCAAGAGCAGGAGAGAGGTCTGTTCCTCCATCCATAAGTAGTTGAGTCTCTCTTCTTGGCATAATCCAAAGGAATAGGTAGCCTTACCAGTCTATAGTCCCTAAGGTAAGGGGACCCCATCAAGTCCTCAGTCACCAGTGGGTCCAAGATCCTGTGGACACCGTCACATGCTTGTGCACAAGCAGCCCCCTTGGCTGGCTCGTCTCTACACACCCCATGTGGAACTCACACTGAGCCATCCAGGTCCCCACCCCTCACCTGTTCTCGCCATACCTGGATTGTCACCCTCTCTCCTCTGCCCTTTTAGACCTCACCTCTGGCCCTCTGCAAGAAGACTCCCCGTCTTCTCTGAGCATCTATAGAATTCGCCCCCCCCCCCCCCCCCCCCAGTTTCAGCACCTACTTGAATAACACCTAGACATTGGAGCTACCAGTTTTGGTTGGAGACTTGTCTGTTGCCCTAGATTGTGGTCAAGTCAGAGACTCTGCTTTTGTAATTATATTATGTCCCCTAAAGTGCTGAGGGCTTAGTCTTCAGGAGGTACTTGCTGCATTGAGTTAAATTGAATTCTGGTCTGAATCCTTACTAGAAATCTAGACATTTTACTTTGAGTCATTGGGGTGGTCTACATTTTTGACCAAACAGGTTGAAACAACTTAAGTCCTTATTAAGGCCCCTGGAACCCCAGGACTCAGAGCAAGCATAGAAGAGGCAAATGTGGTATCATTTCAGGAGGGGAGGCCACCTGAAGAGAGAGGAGAGGAGTGCCAGGGCGTGGTCCCCAGCTGCGTCTCCCAAGGTGAGGTCTGGGAGGAAGAGGTTCCAGGGTCAGGTAGCTTTGGGAAACAGTGTAAGCCAAGTTAAACAGTTTTGTCTATTGAGAGAATTCTCAGATCCTTTAAAATACGAGCGTGCATTTGGATCTTCAAGAGGCCCATGTAGTAGGTGCTGCTTCCCACACTCATGTGCACCCTGCAGTCTCTTTTGGGGGAATTGTCTCCCAGGAGCTGGGTTTCATGGCTCACTCTTGGGGAAGCCCCTATGTGGGGGGCTCCACTTAGTGAACTGAAAGATCCACATCCTCACGTTGAGTCCAGGCCCTAGAGGACTGAGGGTCTTGGTTATACCTGCTCCCTCCACCTGCCTTGCTGGGTACTCTCTGACTATCCTGTCCTGGCTCACACTAGGGTGGGCTGTGGGCTTGGTGTTGTTTTCCTGTTCCCCCAGCCTCCAGCCCATCCCATCTGAAACCTCTTCAGCTGGTCTTCTGAGCTTCTCCTGTTCCCTTTTGCCCCCACTCTGGCCCTGATGCTCGAATTTTTAACAGTTCCACATCTCCACCCCACTGCTCTCAGTCATCATTTCCACCCATATTCAGTCTTGCATTATTTAAATCTAGAAAATGTTCTGGGCTTGAAATGAAGAGGGAGAGACTCATTAATATGGGCCTTATGTATTTATTTCTAACTCTCTGGAACATCGGAGAGCTTTACAGCCATTATCCCAATAGCTCTTTCTTCATTTAGAAGAGCAGAGGCCCACAGGAGGCCCGGTGGGCTGAGGTGGGAGGCCTTGGCTGTGGCGTTACTGCCAATAGCGACCCTGCCAAGCAAGGTTCTGCTGTGGTTTCAGAGGATGATCTGTCTGCTGATC
This sequence comes from Equus quagga, assembly GCF_021613505.1. NCBI lineage: Eukaryota > Metazoa > Chordata > Mammalia > Perissodactyla > Equidae > Equus > Equus quagga. The sequence continues at coordinate 111,339,532 of NC_060274.1, read as the reverse complement.
CTAGCTTTGCTACTAACTACCCGTGTTCTTCCAGTGCATCCCTTCCTCTCTCTGGTGGTGGTGTCCTCATCTGTGAAGTGAGGGCATCAGACCGTGGGGCCTCCAAGGTCCCTTCAAGCACCACATGCTGTGTTACGCCTCCCTGCCATGACACCAAAGGGGAAAAGAGTTAAAGGCAAGCAAATAGCCCTTGTTGACTTTATATCTTTCAAACGCACTTTCAAAGTCACAAATAACAGACCTATCACAGAATGAGTTCATTGTCTGAAATCATTTTGCAGCAATAGGAAATCTTAGAACACCCAACACAGAGACTCTTTAAACCCCTTATATTTTTACAGCAGCTTTATTTCCAAAGTGCCTGAAGTATATTTTCATGTTTGGCCTTCACAATCTATCTCTGGAAGGTGACTTGAGGAAAGTGAGTATTCCAGTTTACAGAGAGGCTAAATGCCCTCTCCTAAGTGACTGAGCCACATGGTGACAGACAGCTGGGACTTAGACGTGACGTTTGCTGGAAATTTCTCCTCTAGGATACACCCCACCCCTTGGGCTTCACACGGTCAAATGGAACCCATCCCCTTCTCTCCCGAGTCTTTTCTTCCTCCTGTTCATCTCCGCCTAGTCTTATTCAGGCCAGAAATCTGGTAGCCAGCCTTGTTTTTGTGACTTGGTCATGACCTGCATTCAATCAAGCACCAACTTACTTATACAGAGCTTGAAACCAACTTACACAGAGTTTGAAACCCTTCAGTGACAACATTATTAACTGGATAAAGTCTGTCTACCCCATACCTTCTGTTTTAGTAATAGTGGGCCAATGGTAATTCTCCAAATGACCACACAGTTTTCTACCTCCCTGCCTTTGCTCATGCTGTGCTCTCTGCCTAGAACAACAAATGCAATCCTGTTCTTTGCTCAGCTAATTCCTGATCCTTGTCTTTCAGTACTCAGTTCACGTGACACCCCTCCATGCCCTGTGTCTGGCTTAGGTGCCACTCTTCTGTGTTCATGTAACATTCCATACCCAACTCCAACACGGGATTTTCTGTGTTATAGACAGAAATGATGTTTACATATATATCTTCACTATAAGACTTTAGTTTTATGAGAAGAGGAACCATATCTTGTTCATTTTTATAGCTTCAGTGCTGCTACTACACAGCAGAAAAATGTATGTGGTGGAGAAAACACTATCTTTGGTTTTATTCTCAGAATAGTGGTGGGAAGCAAAGTGCCCAAGAAGGTAGGGTGTCATCATAAAGATGGAGTGTTTCTTTGTACTAATCCCACAGGTCTTCTCCTAAATGCTTCGCTGAGGTGCAGATGCTCAGTCAAGGTCGACCAGATCTGCTCAACGGTTTTTCTGGTTCTGAGTTCAAGGCTGTGGACTCCACTTCCCAAAAGGAGCTGTTTACTGGGCCTAGAGAAAACTTCTGTTCCAAAGTCACACATGTTCCTGTGATACTGAACAACCAGCTTTGAAATCTGTGTCCTTGACCATGAAGAAGAGCTGGTGAAAGATCATGGAGAGACCAATGCAAACCCATCCTTTCTACTGAGGAGGAGAACCATAAAACTCCAGGGAGGCCCTCAGTCTCACTGTTTGCTTCCCAGCATTGGTAGTAGAGGAAAGGAGACAGAGGGTAAGTGCCATTTCAGGGAAGTGTGTGTGTGACACATGTGTACAGTTGTTTTCCCTGCTGCTTAGGGAAAATGAGTCAGTGTTGGGACGGAGTCTAACAGCAGGCAAGGTCTACCAGGAGTAGCAATCGGCTTTCCCTCCCATGAGGACACTTCATCCCTGTGTATCCATGGGCCTAACAAAGTCATCACTGCCTCCCACTGTTTCAATCTTTTATTCAATCACATAATTATTTCTCAGGTCCGGGTGGCATGGCCGCCACCCTGGTATTAATCCAGAATATAATTACCCATCCTATTCCTCACCACCGTACCTCCTGTTTAGAGCTCTCGACTGGACCAAATTTCACCCGTCTCCTTGCTGTGGGCATAAAAAGGACCGTGGGTCTCTAATCACTGCCTGGAGCTTTGGAGCAGCCAGCCAGAAACTGCAATATCTGCTCATTTATTCCTGTTCATTCAATTGGTTCCAAATTGCTCTGAACGAAATCTCAGGCTGCAGAAGAAGCTGTGCAGGCTTATTTTCATTAGCGTGGACACTGAGCAGGGAGAGAGGGAGAGAAAAGAGAAAAAGAGAAGAGAAGATTCTGTTTATGGAGTTTTCTCTGTTCCTCACCCCAGTCTTACCGTCTTAGCCCCAAGCTCCTCTGCACGCAAATTCCACGCTCCATGCAGGAAATGGGGCACATCAGGGTGCCTGAATCTTCCACCAAGACCCTGGATCTTATTGGTGCAGACCACTCACCCCCATTAAATTTGTGGCTTAATGAATCCGTGATGGAAGGAGATCTAAACCTGTGCTCCCCTCCAGCAAAGTTGTGCTTGAAGGAGGAGATGCTCCCTTTGACCATCTTTGTCTTCTACCAGGGAGAAGCTAGAGGAGCTTGGTCCCAGTGTGGTCATTTGAGCAGGACTGTAGAGTCATTTGCACAATGACCCTAAAACATTAATTACTTTTTCCCTCTTACTGTCAACACTGTCCTCAGGGACCAACTCAGCTTAGCACCTTTGGGCTTAAAGAAAGTCTCTGAGGTCAAGGAACTGATGCCCTGCCCAGTGTTCTTTCTTGACTTCCTGACTTACTGCATTTACAAACTGGAAGTTCTCAGGGACGTCTGATCTGAATCTTCCCTGTATAACGGAAGCCTTTTTCTTTTTGGTTCATCTTCACCTGGTCACCTCTGTGTATAACTCTCTAGAAACTTGAAGTCAGTGATGAAAATCTAATTTTGCCTCCCTCAGTCTTCTGTTCTCCAGGCCAAATCCTCCCAATTTCAAGAGTCGTGGAATCATGTAACTTAAGAGCCAGAAGGATTTCCTTTACTCAGTTCTCCTTGGCTTGACTTATTGCCTTTATTTATGCATATGAGTGACTTCCTTTTGATCCTGTCCGATTTCTCTGCAAGACTTAAAAACGTTGGTAGTCAGCTTTTATTTTTAATGGTCTATGCAGTTCTGGGGCCCCAGCTGAATACTTTAAAGAGGGGTTCCTGTTCTCTCAAGCCTTCCTTCTAGAGTCATAGTGTGGGCAAGCATCATCATACTTCATTTTTGTCTTTTCTTAAGGACAGGGCAGAGGGGAATAGCTTTGGTGGAAGTATGGGTTTTCAGAAACTGGTTCCCCCATCTTAGCTTCATGAAGGAGGGCTTTCCAGAGGAGGCTGATGTAGAAAGAACACTGGGTTTGTATCCAGGATGCTTGGGTTCTAGGTCCAGTTCTTTCAAGTCTTGCTGGGTAACCATGGACAGGTCACTCTACCTGTCTAGGTCCCAATGTCTGTGTCTAGAAAACGAGGAAGTTGGAGCAAATGAATTCTAAAGTCCTCTCTAGTTCTGACGTTTGAGTGAAGAGCCCCCTAGAGGAACACCCAGAGAGCAGACGGTGGACTGGGTCACGAGCGATGTGGGGTAAGGGACGCTGGTGATCTGGGACAGTACTGCTGAAGGAACATGGACAAATGGGGCTCCCATGAAATAATGAGAGAGAATGATGATGGGGAAAACTGAGAGAGATGGTGTGAATTTGAGAGGCTGATGTGTGATGTGTGTATGCACAGTGGTCAGGACCAAGTATGCCAAGATAGTGTAAGTCTCCTCTTTGTTCTTCTAGAAGGTGCAGCCCACTTCCACAGTATTATTCATGGCACCAGCCTCCAACTGGTGACTCTCCTGTGCCAGCAGCCCTCGTTTGAAGGCGGTTGTTCAAAATTGTCCAGATCATCTGGAGACCCCTGTGTTTTGTGGGGTTCCTCTCCGTCTGGTCAGCCATCAAGGGAAGAAACCTGTTTAAGGTCTGGGCTCATCTTGTAGATAGATAATAAAACCTTCCCAGCACCAAGCCAGGCTTTTCTAACAAAAGGATCCAACAACCATTATTTTCCACTGTCTTTTTTGTCTTAATGTCATGGAAATGGTGCATTAGATACAGAAGCTGGAGTGATTTGAAGAAGGATCAAGACCCTACTTTTGTGTCTATAAAGCCATTTTCCCAGGGTGCTGGCTCTGTGGCTAGTGGTTAAGTTCACATGCTCCACTTCAGCAGCCTGGGTTTTGCTGGTTTGGATCCTTGGCGCGGACCTACACACTGCTCATCAAGCCATGCTGTGTGGCATCCCACATAGAAGAACTAGAATGACCTCCACCTAGGGTATACAACTATGTACTGGGCCTTTGGGAAGAAAAAATTAAAGAGGAAGATTGGCAACAGATGTTAGCTCAGGGTCAATCTTCCTCACCAAAAAGCCTACCTTTAAAAAAATTTTCCCTAACCTTCTTTGACACAGTTGGATGCTTTAATGTCTTGGACCCTGAGGAGCAGAGTGTCCCCTCCAGTAGGCTCATCACCCTGCCTCTTGTGTCTCCTGGGCTAAACCCACTGCCTCCAACTAACAGAGAAAGTGCAGCTTTCTTCTAGTGGTGGAGGCTGGAGCAGCCTTGGAGGCCTGCAGCCTATCAGATAGTACCAGGCAGTGCTGCAAATCTGGCACCTACCCCAGGGGCAAAGGCAGGGGAGAGACCAGGTTGATTCACAGCTGTTTCCCAGAGCTGTAGATTTCCTAACAGCTGAGGCAGATCTGCCTGGTAAGTCAGGAGCAAGGGTGGGCCAGAGGGCTGAGGATGGCATTCCTGTTCCCCACACTCAGTAGAATGCTCTGGGCATTGTGGCTCAGGACTCTTAGGGTAAGCTTCTTTGTCTGTGCCCCCAATTTTATTTGCCTTCCGTCTCCTTTTCCCTTGGAACCTCTTGCCATCTGCCAGCTCTCCACCTCGTGGTTGATAATACCAGCTCCAATTTACTTATTGCTCTATGTGCATGATTGCTTTTCTTCATGATATCTCTAGAGACATTATTATTATTAACCCATCTTACAGATGAGGATACTGAGCACCAGGAAATGTCAAGTAATTTGTCCTAGGTCTTACAGAGAGCAAATAGCAGAGCTAGGGCTGAAACTCTAGTTGATCTGATGCAAAGCTCAGGCCTTTGCCACCACAGTGCAGCAAAGATGGGAACCTAAATTGTAAGAAACCAAGTACAAATATCCCTCTGTAGGTCCCTGGTGTCCAGACTTGGACAAGCGGACAAGCTCAGCCAATGCTCAGTCTTTCGAAGATGAGTTTCCTTTTAAAGATGAGTTCCCATCCATTCTGGCAAGGCTAAGTGGTCCTTGGGAAGGAACAGAGACCACAGATTCTGGAGACTTTGTATCTAGTTCTGGTTCCACTGCAACTCACACAGTGCGTGACTCTGGACAAGTTATTTGATTCTTATCTTTCTGTAAATTGGGAACAGCATCTTACCCCAGGCTGTGCTGCATGGCATAGCAGAAAGGATCCTGGACCTGGAGTCAGGCAGCTCTGTTCCAGATTCAGCTCTGCCACATAACCACCTTGTGATCTCAAGCAAGACTTTTAGCTTCTGTATGCTTCAATTTCTTCATCTGTAAGATGAGTTTAATAATATTTGCCATGATAATAGGGTTTTGTTTGAATCAAATGAGATAACAGTGCTTTGAAAGAGGAAAAGTCCCATACAAAGGTAAAGTATTTCTAATGGTGTGGATGTGGGTTGGAAATTTCATGTGAAATGCCTTGAGTTCTTCATCAGAAAGGATGTGTATAAGGTTGCGGCCATTGGAAATTCTGTGTTTAGTAAGGAAGCGAGCCTGTTAGACTTTCTTCTGTGGTGCTTGGGGCTCTGTGCTATCATCATCATCCCCTTCATTATCTGCTGACATCTGGGAAACAACAAATCATTAGGACTCCCCAACCCCTGATCTAGTCATTCCTCAAGCCATCCCATGGAGGAGAGGGGAGAAGAGAATAAAGTGAGGAGGGTAAGAGCCATCCAAGCTTCTGGTTCCTGGGGATCACCTTCCCAGCCCGGCAATCGTCTGAGTTCACCTGCAGCTTCCCTAGACAGGACTAAAGCTACTGTGGGAGGACCCGCTTCTGAAAAAGGCTTGTTTCATGGGTGCTAACTGAGTCATGGGAATCATAGAGACTTCATGCTAGGGTTGACCAACTCTGAGCTAATTCACTGGAGAGAGCTTCACACGTTGTGGATATTTCACATGGATAAAGAACCAGGCTGCGGGCCTGTGCATGGATGTAGCTGCTTTTTAAGCCATTACTCACATTATAAGGCCATGCTGATGCCTGCCTGTGCCTTTGCGTTCAGGTGTGTCTTGGCCTGACGGATATCACATGTTATGTATACCACAAATCTTCTGCAGAAGAGAGTCCAAAATTGCCCTAGGCAAGCCGTACAAGTATTAGCAAATTTAACAGTCTCAAAGCCTGGATTCATATTTTCTTTCCCATAATTTAAGAGAATATTCTTAGGTTCTCAGGAAGGGGAAAATAAAGTTTGTTGACCTCTCTTTGAAGACACACCATTCTTTTTGTTGAAACTTGTTCTCAAGTCTGTTAATGTCAAGAATTGTGGAGGGTCGGAGATTTTACTCTACTTGCAACGTAATAAGTTAGCCTGTTATTGTTTCAAGTTGGCAGAAGACATGAGAATCCTGGATCAGGGATGAAAGACTTTATTACCCCTAGCAAAGGCAGTAGCCACATTGTCAGCATATTTGTGTTGGCCCCCTGAGCCCCAATTCCCACAGGGTGGGAATGAAGATGGCCAGATGACACTTGTACACATAGGGAGTTCCTTTATAGGAGAGGAACTCTGAGCTTAGGGAACCCAAATCTTTAATAATAGGCAATAAACATGCCTGCCTTTTTCTCTGAAGCAAGACCCTATCTCTATTTTCCAGGGCTGTTTGCTATGCAAACATTCTTGAATAGATAGTCTGGTACAAAGGACAGTCTGCACCCTGCTTACAAGACAAGCAAAAATATGAGTGTCCCATGGAAAATTGTCTCCCAATAATTATCAGTTTTATTATGTTTAGGTGAGCAAATGCAACTTTCTTTAACCTTTTGGCCTGGATTCTGTCTGCTAGCTGCTTCACTAATTAGGCAGTTATACCTACTGGGGCTCTGGCCATCTTTGAGTTCTGTGGCTTCTCATCTCCTGGGGCAGCACTGTCCACACAGACCTGATACTCTGAAGTAGGGGACTTTCATGAAAGAAGTTTACCTCCTTGTTTTGGGGGGGCCCCAAGGAAACTGCCCCCGGAAGATGTATTGCCATCATCTCTTCCAGTTCTAGAAAGACAAAGACAAATTGCAGGCAATTTGGAGACAAGTAACTTAGGTGATTAGGGGTGATGTCAGGGGGAAAGATGACAAGAAGTGCATATGCAAGCATCTGCTCAGATCGTGTTGAAGAAATTGGAGGAAGGGGATGTGGGGTGCCCGGCTTAGTAAGGCTAAGCGTGATTTCTGGATACAGACCTCTAACTCTGCTTCTCCCTAGCTTGATCTCTCTATGCATCAGTTTCTTCTCCTATAAAACTGGAATGAAAAAGGTATGTTGTTGTTGGGGATTAAAGGACATAATATGTATTAATCACCTAGAGTCATACCTGCCACATAGAAAGAGTTCAAGCAATATGTGCTGTTTAATAACACAGAAAACAAGAGCTGGAAAGAATCTTAGAGGGCCTTATATTGAGCTTAATAGTGTAGAGAGGAGAAAGCTGAAGCTCAGAAGGAGAAGCGACTCATCCACAGACACAACATTAGTTACAGGAAGAGAAGGACTAAGTAGAAGCCAGGTATTCTGACGTCCAAATTGATGCTGTGTGGAGATCAACTTCTTTTCTGTTGTTTAGTTTCTCAAACGAAGGTGTGATTTTCTAGGCCAAAATTCATCCAGAACACTTAAGACGTAAGAGTATATTATGGCTGCCTGTTACTTTAACATGTTTTAATTGTTAATGTCCACACACTGAGAAAACTGCTTAGACACAGGTCTTAGGTTCTCCTTCCGAGTTCCTTAAAAGAGAGTAAGTGCATTTATGACAGCTTTTTTGAGACAAAACATAAAGTTCTCCTTTGAAAGGCCCCCTGCTAAAGTTCATCTTCTTGCTCACTTTGGATGTTGACATTGATGGCTCAAAGTATATGGGCTTTTCTTCTGGGGGCTGGGTGGGGGCAGCCACAAGTTCCTTATTCTCCAAAGTTCTCTTATAGGTATCTGTAGGTATGTGTGAGAAAATTTATTCCAACTTCCCATAAATGAATTAAGCTGCCACTTAGAACATCGATTAAGAGTGCCAATGCTTTCACTTCTGGGGAATCTCACAAAACATTTTTTCAATTAAGCTTCATTGATAAAGACTGATTATTTACCCATATTGTATTATTATTATCTGCCCATCAGAGCTTTTGAGCTGTTTATGACCATCCCTATCTCACTATGTTGAAATAATTCTAGGCCATAGATTGAAACGTGATTTTTTGTGTGCCTGTGTGGGTAAAGTTATCTCCAACAAACAATTTCTGTTGCATTTTTGGAAATACTGAAAATAGTCTAAAGGTGCCCATTACCGTTTTACAGAAACACTAGGAATCACCACTATTAACTATTAACTATTAAGGATAAAGAAGTCAGAAGGGATCTTAGAAATCATAGAGCCCAACTTGTGACTTTACAGAGGAAGGAACGGAGGCCCAGGGATTGGTCAGTTTTCCAAAGACCCTGGCAGAGGCCTCTTGGAATGGCTCCAGCCCTACTAACGTCTCTCTCCTCTAAGAATGGCTGCTGTACAAGGGGAGGCCACCAGGCGGTGTCTTGGCTGTGATCTTAATCTGGTGGGTCCCTCCCGAGTTAGCCCTCGGAGACAGCTAGCTCTCAATCCTGGTCTCTAGTTGAGCCATTCGTCTTTTTCTTGAGAGTCTGACATTCAAAACAGAGCCTGAGGGTTCTTAGGTTCAGTCCACGAGGGGCAGCACGATTGGAAGGAATTCCACATTCTCCTGACGCTGAGTGCCTGGAGCCACACTTGTGCCTTCTTTTCATGTGTCTTGGTTGTTCAACTCTTTCTTCAGTTTCATGAGCTATTCCAGCATCCTTCCAAAGAATTCTTCCTAAAAAATATAAAGGTCATTTAGAGTTGATTTTTGTGGCTGGCAACCAAAAGAACTATAACTAAAAGAGACACAGTATTGCTATGTAAATACTAATACTATGCAATTACTATTAATAAGTAGCAATATTGGCATTAGAACCCAGGTCTCAGGACTTTCATTCTAATGCTTTTTTTTCTACAACATGCTGCAACTCAAAAAATAGTCTATGGATCCTTGGTGTAACTCATGCTTTGAATAATATGATAATTATTAGACAGTGGAAGTTCTAGAAAAAAAGCAACTTTTTGGGGACATCCTTATTGAAAGCTCTTTTTCAAATTATGAGTTAGAGAAAACAAAAATCACACATATACCTAAATACTCTATTACATTAAAGAATAATGGATTCAGTTTACTTTAAAATGAGATATTATTTTAACATCATCTCTAGGGTAGATTTACCAAGCATTGATATACAAAACAGAAAGACATTCTCTGAACTTTGAAAGATCTGGTGTGTTTAATACCACTTCATATTATATGAGTTCCTAGAAGGATGCAAATCATTGCACTATAGACAAATGAAGATGCTTCTCTTCAAGGTTGTGAGGGGAAAAAAAAAGAAGGATTTTCTATTTTACCACTGTCTCCATTTTATCAATAGAGAAACCAAGGCGTTGAGCTCATTTAGTTGCTCGAGGTCCACTGAGGGGAGGAGGAGGAAGGGTCAAGGGATGCAGCAGAATGAAAACTCCTGTGCTTGCTGCTCTCAGAGCCTGGGCTTAGCTTTTGGAGTGTATTTTGAATGAGAGGAGAAAGGTGATTTCATTTGTGTATTATTTATATGTATCCTCCCAGTGCCTAATGCATAGATAGGTGTCTAGGAAATATCGAAGGAAAGAAGAATGGAGGCTGGGGAGGAGGAGAGGGAGGAGGAAGGAAGGAAAAGGAACAATGAGGGTTAAGAAGTCAAAGGGCTGAAGCAGAGACCGGTAAACAAGTGGTCCGTTGAAAACCGTCCTATGAGGTCCTTGGGACATACACCCAGGTCAATTTATGAGGCAGACAAATTGGGAAATCTATAGCCACGGTGGCTGAAATGGGGGCTAATCCATGAGAAAAGAGCAGGAGCAGGAGCAGGAGAGGTGAGGAAGGAAGAAGAGAAATCAAAACAAAAGAGGAAGAGGTTGTGGGTGACCTGGAGAAGTCGCAATGTGGCGCATGCTGCTTTCTCTGCCGCCTTCCTCACTGTGGGCTCCCTTTCATCCACCTTGCCTTTTGCCCTCTCTCCTCACCCAGGGTGCCCGCTATCTCCTGTTCCAGATCAAAACCAGCCTCCCAGAAGCAGAGACACTTTCATAGTCGAATAAAACACCAACCTCTTCTGACAGTGTCACCAAGACCTCTGATTTAACAGACTTACACCTTGACCCACAGGACTGACTCGGTAAGGATGGACCAAGATCATCAGCCAGAGGATTGGCAAAGTTTAGCCTGGCGCCTGAAATGAATCTCACTGGGTGACTCTCCTGGTCTCTGCCTGCTTCTTCCCCAAACATTCATCCTTTCCCTACTTCCTGACCCACCCCTCCTCCATCCACCTGGGTACGCCTTGTCTTCCATCTGTTCCGGGTCCTCCCTGCTTACTACCCGGTTGGTGAGCAAGCATTAAGGAGTTCTAGTTCCCAGCACACACAGAGAAGGGATGTTTGCTCCATTCTAAGGGGTATGGACTGTTCACGCAGAATGTGAGCCATTCCTCCTCTCAGGAGGCCTGCTCCTGGGATAAGTGGATTGTACTTTGGACCCAGTGTGGCATGTCCTCCCTCCTTGAGATGTTTAGTGTTCACTATTGTCACAGACAGACCCATGGCATGATGGAAAATTTTAGGGAAAAAGGTTAAGAGGGGCGTTATGGGGCCGGATTGAGGTAGACGGGAATAAGAAGAAAGAGCTGAAAGTTAATGAGATGAGCATGGGTCCATCTGGCCACCGTGGTGAGAAGTCACCAGACACTTGCAGATGTCTACCAGGGGCAGGGTCCCCTAGACAGATCCTATTTTGGTGATCGTGGAGCAGGTGATTAGGACTCAATGGGAATAATTTGAATTCCACAGAATACCTTGATGGCTGAGCAGAGAGTTTTAAGGGCAAGCAGTGTAGTTTAAGTGTATGGATGAACCACATATGTGTGTGTTTTCCATTGATGGTAGGCCAGCCATTGAGACTTTGTTGAAGAGCCCACTATATCAAGAAACTATGACATTTTTATAAATCTAGATAGCCTTCTGTTCCAACCATGCTGAGTGCTCCTCTATGAGTCTGAAATCAGACCCTTTAAAGGCATGTCAGGCCAACACCTTCATTGCTTAGTGCCTCAGTTTCCCTTTCAAATGAGTATTTCACAGTTACTGTCAATTTTTTATTTCAATTTTGCTTGGCCATATCAACGACATAGCACAAACAGTTCAAATTTGTACCTTAATAAAATTGCAACTCACGTTGGTTGATGGACTTCCTGGGTCAAAATAGTGAAGGTTAAAAGTATAAATGCCAAGGTTCTGTCTACAGTATGGAAGTAGGCTCCCTGGAGAAGTGCTTTGGTGGGTTTCCCACTAGACTCGGGTCCGTTTGGAGCTCCAAGCTGCTCTGTTTTGACATGAAGGGAAGGAGGATCTTCACTGAGATGTGAATCTATCTGAGAATTCTCCCTTCTCGAGGCTCTGAGGTGTACCATCGAGGCTAGGGAGCCAGCTGCTATCGTTTCTCATCCTCCCGGGACAAGTTAGTGCAGCTGCAGCCTGAGTCTCAGCTGGCTCTGAGAGGGATGCTGGCCTGGGGATCTTAGCAGGGGGGAACCAGCAGACACCAGGAGCCCAGCACGGGATGCGCATGAGCCAAGCCCAAGAGGTAGCAGCGTCTGCCAAGTTGATAAAGAGCACTGCCACGGATCTTGAAATGGCGAAAAGTGCGGAAGGAGGGAGGGAGGGGAGCGGCCAGGGAGCCCAATGTCCCAACAGGGGAGCCACAGCACTTCCTTGCTGGTGTGATTCCCGTTACACATGGCAGACAGAATCATTCAGAGAAAGAAGAGGGGGGAGGGAAATCAATTGTTTTTCACATTTATTGATCTCCTTCAAGGAATCTCTGTGGTAATTGAGTGGGAGGGGATCAGAGAGAAAGGATGGGTCTGTAAGGGTGGGTGAGGAACCATCCATTGTGGTAGTGGGAATAGCGCAAGGCCACTGAGGTCGCTGGACTGGAGCCTGCCCAGAGGACTTGGAGGGGACATCACTCAAGTCCATCCAGGATCAGGCGGAAGGGCCTGAAGATGCTTGTTTTAATGTTCGGGGTTGGAGTCTCATCCAGATGGATTAGATTTTTTCCCCCTATTTTAGAAAATAATGCACATACAATTGCAGAAAAGATGGCTTACAGAAAAGAGTAATATGGTAGAAAAATTCATAATTTCACCAGAACGTTGCAACCATTCCAATCTTTTCTCTACGTGTGGTTTGTATTGTCATGGTGGAACCACATGTCCTATGGCACATCTTGCTTTTTTTTTTTTGCTTATCTGTAGAGTGTATTTCCCACATTTTCAAAAGCTCTTTAGAGTGTGCTTTAAGAACGACTTTTGTTGGCATAAAATAATAAATTTTAGAAAATTTGGAAAAATACAAAAAGTATTAAAAAGGAAGTGAAAGGGGCCAGCCCCATGGCCGAGTGGTTAAGTTTGCACGCTCTACTTCTGCAGCCCAGGGTTTCTCCAGTTCAGATCCAGGGCATGGTCATGGCACCGTTCATCAAGCCATGCTGAGGTGACATCCCACATAGCACAGCCAGAAGGACCTACAAGTAGAATATACAACTGTGTGCTGGAGGGATTCGGGGAGAAGAAGAAGAAGAAGAAAAAAAGATTGGCAGCAGATGTTAGCTCAGAACTAAAAAAACAAAGGGAAATAAAAATACTCCTAATTTTGCTACCCAGAAATGGCTCGTCTCGATATTTTAGTATACTTCATTCTAAGCTTTTTTCCATGCACATATATATAGTATTTTCCTCCATGAAATTTTGATCATGAAGTATATGTAGTTTTTTATGTTCTGCTTTTTCACTGACATCATTAAAATTGTTTTGTCATGATTTTTAATGTCAGCATAATAGTTCATCATATGTGTACACCAGTCTTTATTCAACTGATCTACTATTATTTCCAATGTTTTGATTATTATAAACAACACAGTGATGGCTCTGTTTACATCTGTCTTTAGCCTCCCATCTCTTGGTAGCTAGAAAAGAAGATTATTTTTTGGAGTGGCTCTGGGTTTGTCCCTCAGCTCCAGGTAGAAACTCCCATTCTCACAGCTTGACCCATACAAAGTCTCTGAATTTGGCTCAGAACCTGCTAGAAACCTTCGGTGGTGGTGATTTCCCTCTAACAACCCTCATCTTATTTTATTAAAGAGAAATTTTTTTAGTTTAGTTAAGTGTTTCTTTCTTTCTTTCTTTCTTTTTTTTGTAGTGAGGAAGATTCACCCTGAGCTAACATCTGTGCCAATCCTCCTCTACTTTGTATGTGGGATGCCTCCACAGCATGGCTGATGAGTGGAGTAGGTCCGTGCCTGGGATCTGAACCTATGAATCCAGGCTGCCGAAGTGGAGTGTGCAGAACTTTAACCACTCGGTCACTGGCTGTCCCTGTTTAGTTAAGTGTTTTTTTGTAGATCTTTGCTGTCTAATGCATTAACACATAGCCACTAGCTATATGTGGCTCTTCAAATTTAAATTAATTAAAATCAAATAAGATTAGAAATTCAGTTTCTTGGTTACACCAGCTACACTTCAAGTGCTCAGGAGACACACAGGGCTCATGGCTACCAGGCTGGGCTGTAAAGATACAGAACATTTCCGTTGTCACAGAAGTTCTACAGGACAGCGCTGGAGGAAAGATTATGCCAGGCCCTCCACGCCTGGTTTACTGAGCTGACCTCCCCCCACCCCCACCGTCGAGAGAGGCTCTGTTCTTTCTGCTCGTGATCCTCTCCCACTCCACATTTCAGCCTTCTCTAAGTCTGACTAATAACTAATTTTTCATGCAAAGATGAAGCTTAGAGCAGGTTCTTTTTCTCTCTAGATGAGTGGGAATTTACCCCAGGGCCAGAATGATAAAAACACAAGTAAGCTTGTCCAGTGCTACCCCCTGGAGACTCAGTGGGGAAGAAAATGGAGACCCCTTGCCAAAGAGGAAGTAACGGTTCTCTGAGAGCTGGAGGGACCCTTTCTCCTCCACACAGAGGAGGGACAGAAGTTCCATCAGCGCGTCCAGGGCGGGTTTGACATGGAAGCTTGGGTAGAGTGAGGCCGTCAGCCACCCCTTCCCTTCACGTAGCCCTAGCGATATGCTATCAGACTCCAACAGACGGCAAGTGGCAGGCACGCAGGCACTGGGAGGCCTGACACATGGGGGGGACCAGGTGTTGAGGGGTGAGCTGCTTAAACCAGGTAATTGAGAAGGATGGGGCTTGGGGTGTAAGACACACACCAGTGCATGTAAAAAACACAGCTCCAAGCCATTTACATTCACATTTCCACCATAGCGCCAGCATCTGAATTCAAACTATGCCTTCCAAGCAAATGGCATCAGCTGGCTGTGTAGAAAGGCCTACAGGGCGTACTTACCATGGAGAGAGCATGGTGGCCAAAGAAAGTCTTGTTACAAACTAATAGTAGTTTGGGAGGCAGATTCTCCACCCCAGAGGAGATTGTGTTTAAAGACCCCACATAAGCCCTCATCCCTTGTCCACGGCCTCTTCTCAGAAGATGTTAGCTAGGTGGGGAAGAAAACGGAGGTATCTCACCTCCCCAGACCTCAGATTAGCCACTGGACTCTCAGGTCCAGAGGAGCAAGAGCAAGGACCAAGCTTGTCTTGCTCAGGGCTGAGTCCCCAGGGCAGGCACAGCGTAGATGCTCCTGAACACGTGACGAATGAAGGAGCAGCAATGACTTTACAACTCCGGTTCATCTGGCCTTCATCAGTCTCGACACGTTCCCAAAGGACAAATAAATGTAATTCAGGGGAGATTATGAGATTAGGGAACGCAGATGGCTTTTCCTCATATTCTTTCTTAATATTCACATTTCTTATTATATAATACTCAACATGTACAAAAATATATGTAGTGTCTATGTAATGAAATAATGAATAAAGCATGGTAATGAAAAACACACTGGTGAATCTACTACCCAAATTAAGAACCAGAGTTGTATTGATACCGTGGATGCCATCGGTATTCTCTTCCTGGATTGCTGGCCCACAAAGATAGCTGCTATATTCAATTTTATGTTTACCATTCCCTGGACTTTTGAAATATAGTTTTACCTCCTCATCTGTGTGAATCATTAAACAATGTATTTCATTCTGCTTTCTTTTGAGTTTTGAAAGACATTGGTTATAGTCCTCAGAACTTACTTTTTATTCAACATTCTGTTTCTGAGATTATCCTCCTAGCTACGAGTAGATGTATGATATTCATTTTTCACTGCTACTTAATATTCCATCCATGTGAGTATACCAGAATTTATGTATTCACTCTCTTGCTAATGAACATTTGTGTTGTTTTAGGCTCTTGATTATAATATTCCGATTGCGAATGCCTTGCACTTTCCTGGTACACATGTGCAAGAATTTCTCTAAGATGCATCCCTGCAGGATAATCACCCACTGATGGTGGGTACAGTTTTAACTTTCAAGATGTTTCCATATTGCTTTCCAAAATGATTGTGTTGACTTATGCTCCCAACAACAGAGTTCCCGTTGCTCTGCATCCTCACCACCAATTGTCGTTCTCAGATTTCTTAATTTTTGCCAATCTGGTGAGTATTTTTTGGTATCTCGTCATGCTCCTAATTTACATTCTCCTGATCACTAATGAGCTGGTTCATCTTTTTGTGTGTGTCCTGTTTATTCGTATTTCCTCTAGTGAAGTTCCAATTCACGTCTGCCACTCTTTTTGTATTGGGTTATTGTCTTTTCCTAAATTGACTTGTAAGAATTATTTCTGTGTTCTGAATACTAATCCTGTGATGATAAAATATCTTTCAAATGTTTTCTCCCATTTATGATTTACCAACTTCATGGTATCTTTTGATAACTCAGAATTCTTTTTTTATTTTTTACCTTTATTTTTTATATATTTATTTTTTTGATAAAGAAGATTGGTCTTGAGCTAACATCTGTGCCAATATTTCTCTATTTTGTTTGTGGATGCCACCACATCATGGCTTGGTGAGTGGTGTATGTGTCTGTGCCCGGGATCTGAACCTGTGAACCATGGGCTCCCAAAGCAGAACCCATGAACTTAACCATTATGCCACCGGGCCAGCCCCTCTTTAAATTTTTGAACAGAGTCCTTCTTTTAGAGTAGTCAATATTCCTCAGTCTTTTCTTTTTGTTTCTTAAGAAACCCTTCCTTGTCTTGAGTTTATAAAAAGACTCCCCTCTATTATCTTCTGTCTTAATGTTCGCCTTTCATATGTAAGTCTCCAATCCACATGGAATTGATTTTTATGTGAGATGAGAGTAGGAATGCATCTATTTCCCTTCTCCTCCCCTTCTTTGCCTCGCTTGTCACTTGTCTTGGTACTGTTTATTCTATGTTCATCCTTTCCCCAGTGACCCGAAATGCCACTTCTGTATCAAGGAGACGGGTCTACATAATAAATCTTGAAATCCGGTAAGGCAAGTTCCTCTACTTTATTCTTCTTCTTGAGGAGTGTCTTTCTCTCATTCTCAGCGATCTGAGGGAAGATGGTGGTGCGATGCCCTGGATCATAAACACCAGAGACTTGTAACTCAGACGATTTGTGTGTGAAACTTGTCGATGAGGACTGCACCAAGCAGACTAAGCCAAAAATCTCTGTCCATGGTGTCCTCTCTTCAATGTAGGAAATTCTGAATCTCTTTTAGCCTTGAGCTACGCTTTCAATATGCTTCTAAGTCCTGAATTCCTGAGACAGAAGAACTATCTGACATAAATGTTAGAGTTTACCCAAGGACAGGAAAAATATCAGCGTTTGGCTTGTAAACTGGATGCACTGGATGTGAAAGTCCCAGGAGGGAAGCAGCACGGTCTCAGCAGGGCTCGCACACTGTGGTGTCGTGCTGTCACGCATTAGGAAAAGAAAATGAAGCAGAAAAATCCCTGCACGAGATACTATCTGCAAAGTACTTTTTCATTAAAGTCTCTGCTCCTTGACAAGCAGACTTGAAGCTGCATCTGGGGAATTTCTCTGATGTAGAAAAATCTGAGGTCAGAGACACGTCGCGTGAGGGAAGAATTCATTCACTTATCCGTACAATAACTCTTTATTGAGCACCTGCTATAGTCCAGCCATTGTTCCCGGTACTGAAGATAAAGCCCAAACAAGACAGATGCTTATCTAGAAATGAAAACTGCATGATGCTCAGAGACGGTTTCTCTGAGGAAGCATGAATGGCCGGAAGCAACAGCCATGGGAAGGTCAGGAGGCTCATGTTCTGGTCCTGGACCAACAAGTGATGAGGTGCTGTTTGGGGGATGTAGAGAAGACCTGTGAGGCTGGAGAAAGAATAGAAGGAGGAAGCAGGATAAGATGCTTACAGGTTAAAAAGACAGAGATTGGCCAGATCGTACGGGGAGTCACAGGCCATGGTCAGGAGTTTGGATTTTATTTTAATTGAACAGGAAGCCACTGGAGGGTTTTAAACAGGGAAGTGCTGTGCTAGGGTTTAGAATCGGAAAGTGATTATCTTCTTCAAAAGATGAGGAAACAGATTTGTGGGGACTGTGAAAGACTGAAGTGAGACTGCTCAGCTAAAAGGCAGCAGAAGCCCCAGACCTGGGCTCCCAGGCCTGGCAAGCTTTATGTACCGCATGCCGCCTCCAGCATCATTCCGTCTGTTGGTCTGTCTCTCCGTTGCCTGGATGCTCATAGCAGGAAATCCAATGCTGACTTGTCTGCCGGGAGGGGCTTGGGGCCACAGGAAGGGGAGGATGCCAGCTCAGGTGGATGTGGATTTTGAATGTGTGTGTGTATTTCCTCACGCCTGTCTCTTATAGAGGATTTGTTTGGATTGATTGGAATATTTATCAAGGAACTGTTCAATTTTTTATAGAATTTGGAGTGTGTTTTCCCCTGTGCCTGCCTGTCCCTGATTATCTTCTTACAGCATCAGGGCCATCCTCCCACTACCTGTGATTTCCCTGAATATCCAGCCATCAATATTTTCTTCTTCCTCTTTGTTGGGATAATACCACAGCTGATAACTTGGTCCCTCAACAAAGGCCCATCAATGGAGCCACTGGGCTCAGGTGCCAGGTCCTCCGCAACCTCGTCCTGGGCGGGGTGGCTGGAGTTGTCTTCATGCTCCCACAGGTGGGCTTTCACTCAGCAGGGACCTCGCAACCTTCCTGCACCATCCAAGACCCTGCTGCTGACTGCCATGCCCTCTTTAGGAAGCTGTCTGTCTGACACTCCCTCTTCAGAGAGGCCCACTGTATTCTTCTAGACTCAGCCCCATCTCTATGGACCATGGAACCGCGTGCTCTCGGCCACCCAGCCAATCTGGGCTTCCCCAGTTTGCTGTCATGCTCCAGGCTGTCCGTGGATTCAGGGCTCCATTACTGGGCCTGCCCTTGACCTGTGTGTAGTACAGAGAGCCCAGGACAGGAAGCCAGGAGACCAGAGTTCTCACTCCAACTTGCTGTGTGACCTTGAATAAGCCTGTCAGGACACACGCCTATAAAATCAAAGGATTGCCCCAGTGATTCTCAAACTGTTCTGTGGGACCCCAGGTTTCTCGCTGCAGAAGCGATTTGAATTTTATTCAAAAACTATTTTTATAGCTGTAATAGAAAAACACAACTCCAATGGGTTGTATGCCAAGTAGCAATGTATTAAAAACCAACATGTTAATTTGTTTTGCTAGGCTAATTCATGTTCACAGATCTTAGAATAAAGCTTTTCCTGCCATCTGTGTGTGTGTGTGTGTGTAGACATGAACTATTTATTAACATGTCACTGGATTTTGAAGGCTGTAACTCTGCACTGATTTGTTCAAAATTCAGGCCTTAGCATATCCGCACCCAGTAGGTAGTACCAGTGAGTAAATTACTGCAGACATACCCCCATCCCTCCAGGAGCAATTCACCGCCACGTGAGGCTCACATGCTTGTGTTGTTGGCATGCTTTTGTCACCTGTAAGCATCAATTGCACTGGTGAACATGTAGCACACTGCTTTGTGGTAACATAGGCTGGGGCTATCTTTTCTTTTTTTTTTTTTTTTGAGGAAGATTAGCCCTGAGCTGACATCTGCCAATCCTCCTCTTTTGGCTGAGGAAGACTGGCCCTGAGCTAACATCCATGCCCATCTTCCTCTACTTTATATGTGGGACGCCTACCACAGCATGGCTTGCCAAGTGGTGCCATGTCGGTGCCCGGGATCCAAACTGGCGAACCCTGGGCCGCCAAGAAGCGGAACGTGTGTACTTAACCGCTGTTCCACCAGGCGGCCCCTGTCTTTTCTTTAATAAGCATTTTATTTTGGAAAAATTTTAGGTTTACAGAAAAGTTTCCAAGATAGTGCAGGGAGTTCCCATATACCTTTCACCCAGCTTCCCATAACGTTAACCTCTTACATCCCCATGGGACCACTGACAGATGGGGAAATGAACATTGGTGCAATACCATAAAGCAAACGAGACTTGATTCTGAGTGCACCCGTTCTTCCACTCCTGTCCTTTTCGTTCCGGGAACCCATCCAGGATTCCACATTGCATTTGGTTGTCATGTCTCCCTGTCTCCTCCTAGTCTCCTAGTCTCCTATGTGACAATGTTTCAGTCTTTCCTTGTTTTTCATGATCTTCACACTTTGGAAGTGTCCTGGTCATGTTTTTCATAGAATCTCCCTCAGTTTGGGTCTGTCTGATGTTTTCTCATGAGGTTATGGGATTCGGGGAAGCAGATCAATGGGCCGACCATTTTAATGCCCAGGGGTCTTGTGCCCTAGTAACCAGATTAGTATTTCCCTTCTTGAGCAAGATTGGAGAGGGATGAACATAGAGGCTGAAAGCTTGAATGATTCTGCTTTAATTCCCCAAAAGATAGGAAAAGGATTGTGTGGGGGAAGCCCCTCATTTAGAATCATTGGGAGGATTGAGCAGTGTTACTGTTGAGAGTGTGGAGGCAGAGGGAAGCTTGGGAAACAACTCTTAGTAATGTCTTGAGACGTAGGTCGAGGCCCCATGGGAAACAGCCAAATTCTGTTTTTTATGTCACTGAAAAATTGTTGAGCGTTGAATAAGGGGCAGGATGTGTGAGTCGCTCGTCTCAATAATCAGGAATTACTTGATACTGTTGGAAGTGGAAAGCAAGTTTGATCAGAAGGACAGTTATGGTGTGCATGAGTGAGTGTGTAAAAAATATGTGAGAGTGTGTGTGTATGAGTGAGAGTGTGTATCTGGATGTAAGTGTGTGACTGTTTGACCTTGTGAGTGTGTGTGCGTGAGTGGACATGTGCGTGCGTGATTGTGGAACTGGAAATGGGTTGGGAATTAGGTTCTAGTCCTGGCCTGCATCCTAGTCCTGGTTTCCTTTTATTCAACAACTATGTGTCTCAATTTCCTCTATCCGTAAGACAAAGATAAAAGACCTGCTCCTCCCAGCCCCACAGAGATACTGCACGGAGGAAACAAGTGTAAACAGCTTTGGGAAAATATAAGGTGACATGCACATGTAGGTTGCTGTCATCATCAAGGACAGAAAATGGGGTGGGAGCCAGGAGTTGCTGGTCAGAGAGGTGAGAAAGAGAGAAGAGGGAGTGAAAAGAGAGTGAGGCTTCAGAAACACAGGCTATTTTAGAAACTCATCTACATTTTGTACTTGGGTCAGCGCCTTAAATTCCAAGGTCAGAAGAACATTCTGTGTAGGTCTGAGGAGCCCTGGACTTTCGCGTTCCTGCTCCTCATCTTCCCAGTTGCTGGCCTGATTTCCATCTCTAACAGTGGCACTTGTGGCTGAGGTACAGTACATTATAGACTAATTAAGGCTGTTGATGATGGCGATCTAGTGAGCAATCTGCGGTGTTATCCTGATCTATCTCTGTCGCCCTCCTCTCATCAGGCCATTAAGGTGACGAGCTTCATAGAACACAGTGATCTCCCTTCCGTCAGCCCTCTTGGTGATTTCTCCCTGGAAGAGCTATGAGCTCTCTAGGGCTGAGTCAAATGAAGATATTACTAACGGGCCAGACCTTCCAAGCTCCTCCTCCATTCAGAATCTGTTCCCCTCGTGAGACTTGGGCACATAGAAAAATCTCTTTTTTATGGTCCCTTCCCATCCCCTAGTATTCTTGCAGAGACCATGAAATGAAGGAAAAAGGAAGCAGATAGTTAAGACCTGGTACCCGGTCACAGTGTGGGTATGGGCATCCTTAGCAACAGGTGAGTCACCCTTGTGGCCCACACTCAGCTCTGCAAGCTAAGCCACACACAACTGAGAAGCCATTCCAATCCTCCCTGGCCCATAGGCATCGAGTGCCATCCTAACTCAACAGGAAGCATCTAGTGGTTTCCCTGCATGCTCAGACTGCTACGCCCACCTGTCCTTACCTTTGCTCTGGGTGGGCACGTCATTTGTTGGAAAGACTATTCTTTACCCCCATTGGATTCTCTTGAGACTCTAGCTGAAAATCAACTGAGTGTAAATGTGAGGGTTTATTTCTGGACTCTCAATTCTATTCCATTG
The DNA here is from genome assembly GCF_021613505.1 of Equus quagga. Taxonomy (NCBI): domain Eukaryota; kingdom Metazoa; phylum Chordata; class Mammalia; order Perissodactyla; family Equidae; genus Equus; species Equus quagga. The sequence goes on along the minus strand of NC_060274.1, from coordinate 111,317,620 downwards.
ATCGATCTATCTGTCTATATACACATATGCCAGTACTACACTGGTTGGCAACTGGTTTGGGAAATGTGAGAGAGGGAAGGAGAAGGGCTTTGGTATTTTCAGGAGAGGTGACTCAGAACAAACCCTCCCTGTTGCTCAAAGGCTGAAACTCGGAGCCAGAAGAAGGGAAGCCTTATCATCATTAGCCCCAGTAGAAAGCACTTTCTTTCACTCTTGGACATTGATTCATCATCTTTAATTTCAGACAGGGACATGCACATCATATATTCTTTCAAGCCACAAATCGCTGCTGTCTTTTTCTTCATCGTCTTCCTCTTTAAATCTACCAGGAAGGAATTACAGTGGCTGGGGACCATCTATTTCTTTGGCATCAAGGCTGAAAGAAGGCCAGGATAACAAATGTCCTATTAGAGCAAAGTAGTGTTCTCCCCTGAATTGAGATGTGCCTTTCTGGTCCCCCAGCCCCTTTGATGGTCCAGAGGAAGGAAGCTGTGGAGCAACTGCTGCCTGGGTGGTTGAGGAGGGGAAGCTGAGGAGCAGCCACTAGTCAGGAGCGCTCTGAGGCAATCAGGAAGATGACTCTTCCTCAGGACACAGGCAGCCATACGCTCTCATCTCGGTCCAGACCACCAAGTCTGTGGTCTGCTGGTAGGCCAGTGAAGCTTGACAAGATGAAGGGTGTGTTTCTTGGTGGTGATAGTAATATTCTTGAATGATAGTGATTTCTGAATGTTGACCATTGTGCTAAGCACCTTACAGTAATCCCATGATGCATTGCTACTATCTATGTTTTACCCATGAGAGGAGGTTGAGGGAACTTCTAGGGGACCAGAAGTTGTAGAGGTGGAATTTGAACCATGCTTTACTTGACTCCAGCATCCTTGTGCTCTCTTACTCCTCTAGACCACTGGTTTTCAAACACTTTTGGCTGCAACCCTAGTAAGAAGTATGTTTTACTCATGACCTGCTATCCACATACATATTTGAAATCAGAAAGTTTCATAAAACAATACTTATCCTTACTAGTGTGTGATCGCTCTTTTTATTATTATTATTATTCTGTTCTTTTTTCTTTTTAAAGTCTAGTTGGGCCCACTAAATTGATTTCACAGCTCACTAATGGATGGGGAACCCTCAGTTTATAGACTGCTCCTCTTGATGCCTGTGACAATAGTTTTAACCGCAAAGAACACTTCTAATAAGGGCATGTTTTCCTGACCCTGTGACCAGGCTGGCATAACTAGGGGAAGAGAAGTTCCTCAGCTTGTTTATGCTGCATTTGGGTTGGGGCAGACTCCAGAGGCCATTTTGTGTGGAAGGAAGTGAGCCAGCCAATCTGGCAGCTGGAATTAAGACAGCCTTTGCCGTGTCTAACACGGTGTTGGGTGCTGTGGGGATTCTAAATACGCACCTTCAGGTTCCTGCCCTTGAGGAGTTTGTAATCTTTCTCAAAGAGCATCCTCATGTGAAACAACTGGAGAATAACACCAAACAAACGGAATCCTGAAGGACACCCACCATTATTTGTCCACACACTAGCCTCTCCAAAACAGCCACGGTTGCTAATGAACTGCGCTTACACTTAAAACATCTTTCTTCTCTTTCGTCATCTTCTTCCTCTTCTTCTCCTTGTCCTCCTCCTCCTCCTTAATAGGCACTATGTTTACAAGATTCAAGACTTAAAAGATCCCAAAGGGCAGACGATTATAATTCTCCTTCCATCCCTATCCCAAGACACCGAATGCCCTTCTCTGGAGGTAACCAACTTTTCTACTTTCTTGTGTATCTTCCCAGAAATAGTCTAGAACCTGTAAGAAAGTGTAAATTAAATTTTCTTTTTTAAAACAAAAATGATATCATATTATACTCATTGTTTTGCATCTAGCACTTAATATATCTTGGAGATCACTGCATGTCAATAGATAAAGAATTCCACCTTCTGTTTTTGCAACTCTCTAGAAATTCTTGTTTGGGTGGACCATAATTTATTTCACCAGTCCTTTCTTGATGAAACGTTGAGATTATTTCTAACCTTTTGCTATTATAAAAAATGAAGCAATGAAAGACCCTGGCCCAACAAGGCAGGACCAACCGGGCTTCTGCCTACATCTCCACTCTCACCTCTTGCCATGCTCTCCCTCTCGCTTGTTGAGCTCCAAGTCTATCAGCCACCTTCTCAGTTGCTCTCTTCAACCTCTAGGCCTCTGCATGCTGTGCCTTCTCCTTGGAGTACCCCCTTCTCCCCTTCTGACACCCAATTCACCTTTTGGGTGAGCTTGAGAAGTACTTTCTCAGGGCAACTCCCTGGATGAGCACATCCTCCAAACACTCTGTAATCAATCACATGATACTATATATGATGGCCCTAATGTCCTTACAGTTTCAAATCTTAATAAATTTACTTCTATATATCAAATAAAAAATCCGCCGGATGAAACAGAGAAAAAATTTCTTTATATTTTACCATATTTAATTACAGAAATGTTGGCTTTTGACATATCCAACATCATTTCAGATACATTTGGATATAATCATTCCATGTAGTGTAGGGTTTATTACCTAGAAAATTAAAGAAAGAAATTAGAACCAATGAATCATTAAAAACTTCACTGAAATCGTGAGTAAATTCCTTCTTTGTTGCATTTTGCAAATTGTTTGTATATATATAGCAGTGAATTTATTTAAAAAACTCAAGCTGCACAGGAACTTTATGGATGTCCTAATTAAATTTGCTTTACTGTATTTCATCTAACATATACACGCTTTTGTCTGCATTTAACATTTCCGAAATTGGGTTGTGACTTACTGTGAACTGTCTTGCAACGTTGTGGACCAGTTAGCAGTCTTGATGCTGTTATCATTGTCTGAGCAAGCACAGACTTGGTGATGGTTGTTCATGCTGTCATCACTTCAACTGAGTTAGGCACAGTATTGATGTTATGTATTTTGGGTTTAATTTATATTTAAAATATCTTCAAAAAGATCACACTCTGATTTGGCACTGAAACAAAAACTTTATGCAGAAAGGCAAGGAAAACAGAACAGAAGATTGTCAATCTGATATTAGAAAAGCAAATTTTTATCATTGGAAAGATAATATTAATTCAATGTATTCTTTCAATGTAACAATCAAATGCTTTACAAAACTGTTATGGGCTCAATTGTGTCCCTCCAAAATTCACATGCTGAAGCCCTAACCCCCAATGTGACTCTATTTGGAGATAGGGCCTTTAAGAGGTAATTAAGGGTAAATAAGGTCACAAGAGTGGGGTCCTAATCCAGTATGACTGGTATTTTAGGAGAAGAGGAAGAGACACCAGGGATGCATAACAGAGGAAAGGCTATGTGAGGACACAGCAAGAAAATGGTCATCTGCAAGCCAAGAAGAGGGGCCTCAGGAGAAACCAGCCCTGCCTGTACCTCCATCTTGGACCTCTAGCCTTCAGAACTGTGAGAAATTAAACTTCTACTGTTTAAGCTACTGCATTTTGTTATGGCAGCCTCAGCAAACTAATGCAAGGACCTAAGAAAGAAAGACTCTCACAAGTAGATGAAGCTATGTTACATTTTGCTACTGATATTAGTGTAGAATTGTCTATCACAGGGCAAGCGTGAGAGCATCAACGTCCATCTTGCAGAATAGGTGTCAATGGCTTGGAAGAGTCCTGAAGACATCAGTGGAGCATACTTTTAAGAAATGCTGTCTCACCCATCATCCATCCATGCCGCCATTTTCAACTCCGAGTTGAAAAGTGATGCCGGGGAGTTGGACTTTGAATAAGTTTTAGGAATTCTGTAACCAATTTATTTTGTGTATGTTTCCCTTTTTGGCTGCATGAGAGCCACAAATAAATCTTTCTAAATGATTCTAAAAGAGTCTTCCATTAAGTCTAAATGTTCTAAGTGATAATAAAGCATTATATCTCATTGGTGGTGTTTCTTCTTTTTAGTGGTACATAAAATAATGGTGTGTCACAAAGTCAACGGCATCCTGGATTTGGTGAAATATGGTGTATTAGTCAGCTCTGGCTGGCATAATGAAATACCACACACTGGGTGGCTTAAACAGCAGAGATTTATATTCTCACAGTTCTGGAGGCTAGAAGTCCACAACCAAGGTGCTGGGAAATTCATTTTCTGGTGAGGCCTCTTTTCCTGACCTGCAGATGGCTATCTTCTTGCTGTGTCTTCACATGGCCTTTCCTCTGTGCATGAGCTGAGAGAGAAAGCTGGCTCTCTCTTCCCCTCCTTTAAGGACACAGATTAGGGCCCCACCCTACGACCTCATTTAACTTTAATTACCTCTTTAAAGGTCCTATCTCCAAATAGAGTCACAGTGGGGGCTAGGGCTTCAAGATATGAGTTTAGGAGGACACAATTCGGTCCTTAACATATGGTGATAGATATTTATTTCATCTAAGTCTCTCCTACCAATTGAGGGATCTCTGACGACCATAGCTTCTATGTTAGTTCACAGTGACCATGTTGTCTTTGATCACCATTTTTCCGCCACCACCTAGCACACGGTCTGGTCTTCAGTAAATGCTCCGTGAGTGTGTGTTGCCTCACTGACACCTTGTTGTGATCCTTTCTAAGAACTGAGCACATCTCTGCTTTGGGAAAGAATGCCGAGCTCTCGCATATGTGCTTCAGACACTCTGAATACTCTTGCAGGTCATGGCTACTCATCATGAAAGACAGCACAATGCTGGGACACCAGAGCTTGGAAATCCTTAGAAATCTAGCCAAATGCTCTCAAATCACAGATGAGGAAGCTGAGCAAAATCCTCACTCAAAGCTACTTAGAGCCAGGGCGGGGCTGGAGCAGAGGTCTCCTCTGCAGTGTTCTTTTCACCCCATGACCCTTGTCATCAGTCTGGAAGTTCGCAGATGTCACATGAAACTGGGGGTCCTGGCCCTAAGACTTTTGCAATTTGATGTGTAAAAGCAAGGAAATTTGTTGTTTGAAAATTGCATGCAGTTTTTTCTCCTAGAGATGAAAGCTTTAATATTGTTTTTGCGAAGATCAGTCCTTCGTTCTGACTGAAGGGTTCCTTTGGTTATGTGGCACAGCACCCACCCATGCTGGGGAAACCAGGTTAGGGGGCAGTGTTGACTTAATGTAAAGCCTGAGCTGATAAATGTTGATTTTATTGTTGGTGATTGGGGTGGGGGGTTTCGCGGGCAGTAGGGGTTGAGGGGAGGTTGAGTTCTTGCTTTTTCTTAGACAAATAAATGATGTTCGTGATATGGGGTCATGGTGGTGAGGAGGAGGGGGAGGTTGGGAGTTGTTTTCAGGAATGTGGAAGCAGAGAGGCAAAGATTCAAAAACATGAGGTTTGATCTTCACTTTGGAGTGGAAATGGAAACTGAGGCACAGGCTACCATGCTAAAGAAAATGAGCACAATAGGTTGCTGCCCGTTCAGGTGGGGGAGCTTGCCCTGGGCACCCAGGGTTGGAGGCTGGATCTCAGCACAGAGGTGCTATTCCGGTTTCATTGACCTTGGGACAACGTTCAGGGTCCCCAGGATGAGGCCACGTGCTGCACTCAGTTCTGACATCACCATCCCTGGAGGAGAACTTTGACGAGGACTGGGGTGCAGCAAGGTTGCTGCCCAGGGACACCAAGCCCATAGAACACACTGAAGGGGTACCCACGGGAACTGGGAGGTACTGGACACCTAGACGCAGTTGCCCGGGACCTTAGGGATAGTTGGCGACCTGGAAAAGATGCGATGTCCTACTCATCAAGCAGGCGGGCTCAGAAGAATCACTATTAGTGTACCAAACGTCAACAAACATTTGTCCCCATGGCTGAGACATTCCAGCTACACACATACCAGAGCATCTCTTGCTCCCTCTTGGCTCAAAATGCTTCCCCAACATCATTCTTTTATTTATTTATTTTCCTTTACATTATCAGAGTCAAAGAGAGGAGCTGTGATAGCTCAGTAACCGTGGTTCCTGACGCCTAGGGTCTTCTTTGTATGAGTTTTATCCAGATAGTTCTATTTTGTCTCCACCTGTGCCAGGCCTAGACTTGCTAGGATAGTGTGATGTGCTCATGATATCATGGGGCAGGCAGTGGGGGACAGGGCTGTGCTGGCATGAGAGCTACCCCCGATAGAGGGCCAGAGATGGGGGCACCCAGATGCAGTCTCTGCTCCAGGTTGGGCCCCGGTTGCTCAGGCAGCGCTGCTGTGGAGAACAGTGGGACCCAGCTGACTGGGCGCTCTGGGTGGACTCCAGGACTGAAGCAGGCCGGGGGAACCCCTGCTTAGTATCCATGTTTGGAGTTAGGGGTTGGGAACAAGGTAGAAAACTTTATAGTGGGGGACAAGAGACGGAGCCCGCTGTCAGCTTCCCATCTCTGTTGGGATTGGTTCAGGATCTGGGCAGAGGGTGGGGGGAGCCCCGTGCTCAGCCTGTAGAGGAGGGGAAGGCAGAGGCCTCATAGCCCTGGTTTTGGGGAGTCCTTTCCTTATTTCTATTTGTATGCTTATTTGTTTGCTGCCAAATTAACTACAACATTGCAGGCGTAGGGAAACTGAGGCACAGGACAAGCCAATGCGAGTTCTGCCAAGGGTTTCTCACAGACTGGGAAGACAAGCCTGGCCTCTGTCTGTCAACCTTCCAGAATCTTCTTAAGCAGAAGCCGGGCGGAGGGTGAGGGGCAGCTGAAAGCAAGTCTGGGGCCATCTGAGCTAATTTTTTACTTCCTGTTAAAGGGCACTTCCAGTGTCTCAGAACTTTGCGTGGTCTTCCCCTTGTGCAGGGTGTGGAAAATTGCAATCTTGTGTGCTCACAGCCACCAAGCAGAGCCTGGTTTGCACGGGGACCTCTTCTCGTCTCTTCATCAGTTCCTCCGTGACAGCTGCCGACTCAGAGACCACACTTCAATTATGTACCCAGCAGGTGAGGGGCACTTCGACAGGGGCCATCACATCGAGATCAAGGAGGTAATTCATCCTTTTTACACCCGTGGGACCAAGGGAAGATTGTGCATGCAGATTGCGGCCTTGGCTTGAGAGAGAGAGAGAGACAGAGACAGACAGACAGACAGACAGAGAAGGGGAGCTAAGGGGAGCTAAAAGCTGAGAGAATGTAAAAAAGCTTTTTGGGAAAGGACTTGTAGAACCATCTATCTCTGCATCCTCTCTCACTCATCCCCATCATTCTGGGCATTTCCACCAAGGACTATTTTTGTGTCAAACAATACTGAGAAGGCTTGAGGCTGTTGCTTCCTGAGGGATGGTGTGCATGTTAGGCCTGCTGGATGGAGCAGAATTCTTCCCACCTCACCACCTCCTGCATCCTTTGGGTTCAGCCAGCTGTGGTTTTTGCAACCTTATTCAAATACCAAAGTGAGAGCTGGCTTGGGTGCCTCCAAGGGAGGCCTGAGTGATTCAATGCTTGAGGCCAATTGCATTCTGGGGAGAGAATGAGTCACAGAGAGCTGCTAGGCTGAGCTCAAAGAAGCCCACCTTACTGGGGTCCAGTGGGGGAAAGTTGTGGGTGGCCGTTGTGTAAAACCTTGACTCTCTCAGGCTTCAAGTGAATCTGGAAGGTGAATTGCTGCTGCTCCCAGGGCCTGCTAGGGTCTTACTTTGAAGCCCAGGTGCCCCAGAGTGCTTGGGCATTTGCACAGTGACCGTAGCATGGAGGTGAGGGTGTGGGACAATGGCCACTGAGTGCAAAGTTCTATCACCCCTGGGGTGCAGCTCCTTGGTAGGGTCTCTAATGCTCACGGATTCCTGGAAAACCCATTCCCCAGAAGCCCCCTGCCTAAGGGGGTGTCTCCCAACCCATGGAGCTGGGACTCCAGGATCAGCACCTCAGCTTCCCTCCCCGACTTTAAGAGACCCTTTCTCTCCTCTGCCCTGGCCCTGTTTCTCCTGGTTCCCCAACTCCCAGGCGCCTGCACTCACAGAAGCTTCTCCATGCACAGCTCGGGGAAAATTTCTGAAGAGCTCCCCCGGCTTTCTGGCTCTGAAGCCCCAGTTTGCTTGGGGTTCTCGTGCAAAGCTGAGCCAGCCTGGTCTGAGATCTGAGGCTGTGAGCTAGGGAGGTTTGCTGCCCTCGTTTCCATCCTGATTGCAGAGACATCCGCAGCCCTCCTCACTTGCCCTCTGCACACCAGAGCTCCGTGGAGTGGATGCCCGCCCTGAAGTTTTGCACCCTCGGAATCTGCTCCTCTAGCCCCCAGCCTCCTGGCAGAGCGTGCACCATCCTCACTGCCAACAGATAAATACATGCTGTTCTTCTTTTAAAAGTTGCTAGAAACAGTAATTCAAGGAGTCTTTCATTTACCTATTTCGAGTTCAACAACCTGGCATTCAGAAAATTCTTGTGCTGTCAGATGGAAATGCTGGAGGCTCCTGATGCGTTTGCTGTGGTTTTGCAGCCTCCTGAGCTGGTGGAGGATTTGGGCCCAGCCTGGTGGAGGCCTGGGGCAACGTGCAGCCAGGTCAGAAAGAGCTGGTCCCGGGATGCTGAGGAATTTTCTAGGCATTCCTTCTTCCTCAGTCGCCATGAAAACTTTCTTAACAATGTCGACTCACATTGTTTTCTTTTCTTTCCAGTTGCTGGGAACACACTACACCATGCATTCTAGCTCTGGGTCATCTCGAATCCAGTACCATAGCTTGTCTTATAACATTTCATATCTGTGGGTGTATCACATCTCCAGCTAACTTACAAGCTCTTGGGACAAGGAAAATGACTCATCTGGCTCTATATATTCAAATGTATGTCTCAAAAATCCTATTTTAAGTTCCTACTCCATGCCATGTGCTGTGCCGGCATCGAGAGTACAAAGATAAGTATGATAAAACCTACACGCCCAAGAAGGAGGTAATGGAAACACGATTCAGTGTAGTACAGTGACCCCCGTGACTGTGACAGAGGCACGCATGCTCCTCCATTTGACCCAGCCAAGGTGTGACGTGGGTATCCAGGGAGGATCCTAGAGTGGTTCCTTGCGAAGCTGAGACCTCAGCAAGGTCTTAAAGGGTGAATAGGAATTAGGTGGAAAAAGAGGAGGGCAATCCACACAGAGAGAACAGCCTGAGCAGAACCCTGGAGTTACTTGTCTGACAATCTAGAGGGAAGTCTTTATTTTCGGAGTACTGAGTATAAGGTGCGGAGTGGCATAGGATGGCATGGATGAGTGTGTGTGTGTTGGGGCACTGTTGCTGTGTGTGTGTGTCTGTGTGTTGGGTCACTGTTGCTCTGTGTGTGTGTCTGTGTTGGGGCACTGTTGCCGTGAGTTGTCATGTGTGCTGTGCTCAGGAGCTCAGACTTGATGGACTCGATTCTGTTGGTGACAAGTAAGGAGATATTGAAGGGAGGAGGGTGAATGACAGAGCATGCATTTCAGAAAGCCTGGTCTGGAGGAAGCCAGATGGGCTGAGGGGACACTGGGAAAGGCTATTGCCATGGTTGACCAAAGAGATGACGAGGGCCTGAACCAGGGAAACGGCTGGGAGAAATGTGGAAAATATTTAGGAGGTAAAATTGTTGGGCCCGGAAGCTCACCTTGAACAATTCCGTTACTAAGTGAATACTTGCCGACAAGCTTAAATGGAGGAAGAAATAATAAGCACAAGAATGAGAACATCAGTCCCACTGTTTTCTAATGATCTTGAGCAAATTGTGTTTGTCTTCCTCTGTCTTGCACAATTAACTGCCCCATTTCATTTTTTGACCTTTGATCTCTGCAGCCCACTCAGAACACTGGCTTCATTGATTCACTTTCTCTCTTCATCTCCTCGCCCACCTGCCCCCACACACTGCTGTTGGCTCAGGAGTATTTTGGGTTGAAGGGAGCGTGGAAAGTCTGGTTAGGACAGAGGGAGCCTTGACTAGGACCAGACGCAGGCTTCCCTTCCTTGTAATGTTCCCAAGATTGAAGCTGAAGGTCCATATCCCCGCTAAGCCCCCCATACCAAGAGGAGCTGAGAGTCTGCTCTGGGTCCTGAGAAAATGGCTCAGGCGAGCTGAGCCCTGGCTCCAAATGCTGCGAAAGGATCACGGAGGTCCTGATAGTTTTCACTGGTCTTCAGCAAAACAGAGAAAACAGGGCGATGTACTGTTTTCCATAAGTCTAAATTTATTCGCTTTAGATTTCTGCTTTTATCCTGAGATTATCTTCTTCCCATTTTGTAGTGTTAACAAGTCATTTAAAAAATGAAATGATAGTGATAATAGGATTTATTTTTAATGTGCTTATTTGGCAAAACAGAAAGTTGGCAATCTTGTGTTCATCTACCCTCCCCCAAATTATTTTGAAATTTTCTTGGCATATGAAAAGTCAGAGTCTGGGAGCTGTTGAGATTGATGCTACATTTCTACTTCAGGAAGTAGGACGTATAATGGGTAAGAGCCTGATGGGGTTCAGGACACACCACCCCCAAATACGGGGTCTTGGCATAGTATTTCAAGCTGAAGGGATTTGAAAATGGCATGTGCGGAAATGACTGACCTTACCCTGAAGCAAGTCATAGACCCTCAGGTGGGAGGTGCTTTCCCTATAGGGAGATTGTCTCTGAAGACCGAGGGATGCCAAGAGGAATCTGGAAGAACAGTCCTTGCTAAGTGTCCCCCAGCTGACTACCCTCAGCTCATACCCTTTTTTCCTGTCACATTTTGCCGTGACTTTCCACTCTCCATCAAACCTAGCCTGAAAGCAAAGCCGAAGGGCTTCTTCAGGTCTTCATTTCCTTATGACCTCTCCCATATCACATGAAACTTACATTAAATAAATTTGTATGCTTTTCTTAATGTGTCTTGTTACAGTGACCTAGCTGAGATCCTAAGGTGGGTAGAGGAAAGAAAGATATTTTTCCTCCCCTATAAGACTGACTCTGGAACCAGACAGTCTAGGTTCACCCTCAGCTTCAGCATTTATGAGCATGTGACTTCTGGGCTCCAGGTTCCTGGTCTGTGAAATAGGAAAGATATAGTGCCTACCTTGTAGGGTCATGAGGATTAAATGAATTAATGTGTTCTCTATTACTATTACTTCTAAAGATTTCCATTTAAGATTTGATTTCCTTGTCTACCAAGAGCTTTAATTACAGAAGTTCTACCCATGAAACTTGGAATATTTTTCCCCAGCTGATTAGGTCAATGTCTCTCATGTTCCTTTGCCGTTAGGGCTTTGGTGAAAGGAAAGGGCGGAAAGAAAAAGAGATAGAAAGGAGAAAACGGTGAGAAGATGCTCTGGAGGTATTTGCATGTACTTAAAATTATGGGGCCAAAGTAAAAGACTCTGAAAGGAGAATGGAAAGGACCGTAAATAGCTGCTTTCTCTTCCCAGAAGCTATTTAGCCCCATTTTTTTTTTTTTTTTTGGTACCACTAGGCCTGGGTGTTGGCTATATTGGAAAGTCAAAAAAGTCTGTATGAACCCTAGTAGGAATTTCTTCCCATCGGTGGCCTCTAATGTCTCTTGTTACTCTTAGAAGATATGTAGCTGCTTTTACACCTATTCACCCTGGGATGTTAAAGACTTACTGTGGCACCCCTCCCAGGGCCCTGTGCACAGTGAGAGGACAGTGGTTCCGGGGAAGTATTTCTGATGTCAGTCGAGATTGCTTAGGTTAGGGGACTCTCACTGCAGTACGTGAAGTTGAAGCATCTGTCTGTGCCCCTCAGTGTAAGACCAACTCTGCTTTCAAGAATGCAGCTTCCAGCATTGGCTTTGACATAGATTTGATCTTGCCGGGAGCTATGAGGAGGGGTGAGTGAGGAGCAGGTGAGAGCATGGGGCAGGGGGACATTCAGTGGAGTTTTATGTTGAGTAGAGACACCTCAATGACGAGGCTCATCCAGGGACACAGCTACCCTCAGATCTCAGGGCAAAGGTCAGACATAAGAGTATTTGGAAAAACTCCCAGGTGGGGTACCACCCAGAACATAGTCACTAGACTGTCTTCATGCCTTCCTCTAGAACTTGGCTTAGGTAAATGGTCTACCTGACATGCCACATGCCCCCCTCCCCACTCGCCATCCAAATAATCCCCTACTTCAAGATCTTTCAGTTCAGTGCATTCATCAAACACTTGTTAAGTATCTTTTATGAGACAAATACTGTGTTCAGTGTTGAGGACACAATAAGAATGAGGGCTGGGTCTCTTAAGTTGAGGTGTGTGTCTCATGGATATACAAAGCAATGAGGTAAACAGGATGTTTTCACAAAGCATCAACTTTTCTTGAAGAATGGGGAAGGAAAGTAAAGCAATTTAAATGCCTATAATTTAAAATACTATTCTTATATTAAAACAAACAGATCTATTATGGAATGGGGCAAAATTTGCATATATTTAAAAAATAAAACTTGGAATTTCAAAGAAATTGCATGCAAGTGGTTGACTTCTTTGGACTACATCCCAGAAAATTGGGAGTACACATGTTAACTCTCCTCTGCTACTATGGGTGCATTGGTTGAAAAGTTTGAAAGTCCTTAGTGTGTGTCATGGGGAGAAATTGAAGGGTTTTAGTTAGGGAGTAATCATAATAAAGGTTGCAGTTTAGAAATGTCACTCTCAAGGAATACCAGGTAAACCTACAGATCAAACATGAGCATTTATTTTTACTCCTTCGCAAAACCCCACTAAAATGACCATAAAGAGTTAGGGGGAAAGAGGAAAAGGGATAAGAGAGGAGATGACAAAAGGCGAAAGAAGTCTGCAAAACTGTGGAAGCTGGAAAGCAGTGGGCTGCGACAAATGACTTACGGGGAAGAAAAAGCTTAAATGTTGTTGGGGAGAAACCAAGAAAAAGAAATGCGGTTTGCAGAAAGAACCAGGAATCAGAAGGAATGGTTTCCTCTGAAGTCCTCTGCTACAGACTGTGTGCTAAGGACCGAACTGTGTCCCCTAAATTCCTAAGCCCTAACCCCCAATGTGAACGTATTTGGATATAGGGCCTGTAGGAGGTAATTGAAGTTAAGTAGGATCATAAAGGTGGGGCCCTACTCTGATAGGATTAGAATCCTTATAAGAAGAAACACGAGAGAGTTCGTGCTCTCCCCATTCTCCCCAGCTTATGCACACTGAAGAAAAGCTATCTGAAGGCACATTGAGAAGGCAGCCATCTGCCATCTGCAAGCCAAGAAAAGAGGCCTCAATAGGAACCTTGATCTTGGACTCCCAGCCTTCAGAACTGTGAGAAAATGCATTCCTGTTGTTTAAGCCACCTCGGCTATGGTATTTTGTTATGGGGACCTGAGCAGACCAAGACACACTGAGGCGCAACATCATGAATTTTCAAAATGCCATAGAAAAAGAGCCTGAAAGCTGAGAGAGAAAGAGAGGGAGAAATGGGGGAGGGAGGGAGAGAGGAGAGAATATAAAAGAGCAGGAGTGAGCGTGGTATGGGTCTTCTCATAGAAGCCTGGAGCCGTGACCTCAGAATTCTGAAGGAAATTGTTTTGAACCTAGAATTCTATACTAGCCAAACTACCTCTAGTATGAGGACATATGATGGTTAATTTTATGGGTCAACTTGACTGGGCTACGGGATACCCATATAGCTGGTAAAGCATTGTTTCTGGGTGTGTCTGTGAGGTGTTTCTGGATTCATTTGAATCTGTAGACTGAGTAAAGATCACCCTTACCAGTGCAGATGGGCATCATCCAATCTGTCAAGGGCCTGAATAGATCAGAAAGATAGAGGAAGGGCGAATTTGCTTGAGCTGGGACATTCATCTTCTCCTGCCATTGGACATCTGCGTTCCTGGTTCTCGGGTTTTTAGGTTTGGACTGGAAATTCACTACTGGCTTCCCTGAGCCTCCAGTTTGCAGATAGCAGGTTATGAGACTTCTCAGCCTCCATGCTTGTATAAGCCAATCTCTCATAAATCTCTTTATATATATATATATATATATATATATGTATATATATATACAGGATCTATAGGAGATACATGTATATATCCTATCGGTTCTTTTCTCTGGATAACCCTGGCTAACATAAGATAGAATAAATGTTCAGAAATGTATTAAAAAGTTACCTCCTGTGTACTCTTTGGCAGGAAGTTACTAGGATATATTCCACAAGGATGAGCATAATTGAGTGGGATCAGAGAGCTCTGATCCATATTGGACAAAGAGGAGGGAGAGTTTCAGGAAGGAAGTCTCCAAGAAGAAAAATATTAAGTGGATTGATTACCAGATGTGTTTAAACATACCAAGAAGGTATATTCTGGTTTGGGAAGGAATTAGTGAGCGGTACATAAAAATAAGCAAATAAGAAAACATGGCAATTATTGATTCTAGGGAAAACAAAAAACCTGTGTAGGAAAAGAAATGTAATCCTAGTACACCCCATGGATCAGCTGTGAATAGAAAACAGAGTCAAAACAATGAAAATTGTGATATAACAATCTTGGGAGAATGAGGACAGGAAAAGTGTGTGTTTGTGTGTGTGTGTGTGTGCACATGCGCACAAGTGTGTGTGTAAAAGACATAAACCCTCATCTTTCATGGTAGGAAGTCAATAAATATCTAAAAATCAAAAGCATCAACAAGTAGAAGCATAAGCAGGTTATTTAGAAATATCAAAGCAAATGCCAGACAGTGATGGCGACAGATGCGGAGAGGGAGTATCATTCTTCATTATGAGCCTCGAGTACCATTTGACTTCACAAACTTTGTAGTACTTTGATAAAAGTAACAGTTAATTTAAAAATCAGAAATATCACTTTTGTAGATATTCAGAGATGGGATTGGTAAAGGGTCAAGTGGAAGCAGAGAAGGTAGTAGGAGCCACTGCAATCATCTGGGCATCACAGCTTGGGTGCCAGCATGTAGACTGTTGATTGAGGAGGGTTGTTGGTGTTGATGCCTGTGGAAGGGAGGGGACGGAAGTGGGAATGGGCAGAGGAAGATGTCGTGCTGCAGTGCAGGCCCAACAACAGCCTCAGCTGATCCCACAGGGAGCTCTGGAGCTAGAAGAGCCCTTCAGAGTTGTCCTGGGTTGGGCTGAGGAGGATGAGCCTTGAGTAAGACATGCCTGCAGCTGAAGCGACCCCTGAGGGGGTTAATAGCTGAAGGCTGGACACTGACAGCATTCCCAGAGCTGAGGCAACAAGGCCTTCCTTGAAGGGGAATCTGGACTTTGCATGACAGCGTCCACTACTTACCTTTCTACAGAAGGTAAGGAATGATGAAGGGTTGAACTAGGTTCTGGGGGGGGGGGGGGGATGGATGAGGGAACAGATTTTGGAGGCAATTAAGAGATACAGTCTACACGGCATACTGATTGATTGGCTATGGTGAGTGAAAGGATGGAGAAGTGAATTAGGACCTTCTCGTATACCTCTGGGTTTCTTGTGTGTAAGGCTGGGTAGATAGTGATAGTGACTGGGTTCACAGAGAGAGGACCTCTTATACAGTCATGCCTTGCTTAACGATGGGGATACATTCTGAGAAATGCATCCTTAGGCGATTTTATAACTGTGTGAACATCATAGAGTATACCTAAACGCAGATGGTACAGTCTACTGTAAGCCTAAGCTATATGGTACTACTCTTATGGGACCGCTGTCATATATGTGGTCCGTCATTGACCAAACATTGTTATGTGGTGCATGACTGCGTAAGAGAAGAGGTGATAGATTCAGTTTGGGATAAGCTGAATAGAGAGGACGGGGGGAGAAGGTCTCCTTGAAGCTTCTATCTCAGCGCACCCAGATCTCTTCCCTTAATTACAGGTGACTTATTTTCTGACCTCTACAATCAAACCCTGAATTATATTTTCTACTAGAGGATAAACTTGACAACAGCAGGGATTTTTGTCTATATCCCAGAACCTAGAGCAAACCCTGGTATTGAGTATGTAACACATGTAGATATTTGCTGTTGATCCAGTGTGCTGTTCCTATTATAGTCTCTTTGTGCCTGGCCTCCTCAATGAGAGTACAAACCTTTTGTTGCCTGATATCACAAAATTATTTTACCTCTATCCATCCCACAGCCCGTGGCGTGGTGCTGGGCACAAAGCAGGCACACACCAAATGCAACTGATTGGTGGGCAGCCAGGGGGTCTCAGGTCTCCAGCTATCTAGGACTCTACACACCCCTCTGCTTCCCAACCCGTTCCCACCTTCCGTGATGTTCTCTCTGGTGCTTGGATGTGACATGCTCTGCAGGCTCCATGTGAATAGTGTGAAAAGATGGTGCCCAGAGAGAGGGGAAAATCCATTTAAAATTGCAGAATTAGCCAGTTTTGTTGGAGATGAGCTCAGATTATGTGCATTAGCAGGACAGGGAGGTAGTTATATTTTAGGGCCACAAAAGTCAGAAAGGCAGAGTTAGGGATGCCCTGGTCACTGTAATTCTGCTCCTTCAAGCTTTAGCATTGCACTCGGATTGGGGATGGGGTCTTTTATTAAGTGGTCATATAACCCTCAACCCAGGGAGGCTCGATTCAGCACTCTCCATCTCTTCTGGGCTTAAATCATTGGTCCGCACCCCATCAGGGGGTTTTAGTTTCCTGAGAATTGCCTAGCCTTCTCTTTTGAGATAGAAGAAGTAAACAGAGCAGGAATTTGAAGAACAAAAGAAAGAAAGGCCTTGAAGGCCAAATATACTGCTTTATTGTTAGGGCTCAGTTTTCGGTAGGCAAAAACACATTCGTAGCATTGGCCATTCATGGGGAGGAATTATTTTACCTGTCTTATACAAGAAGAATACAGTGGGCAACCTTAAAGTAGAAAGTCCCCTGACTTGGGCTGTTGTTCTCTCTTACTCGGACCCGTCTGTATGCATGCTTATTGCTCATGCTTGCTCAAGGACGGATAGAGACATTCCATGAACATCTGAGGGTTTATGGTGAAGGTGATTCTAAGCGTAGTGGACAGGTTGTGGCGAGCCTAAAATGAGTAGCTCTCAACAATTTGCTGGTGGGGACTCATGTTAACCTTTAAATCACTAAACACCAAATCAGCAACCTGCGAATTATATGGACCAAGTTCATGACTTATACCGGGTCCCAAGAATTGTAGTTTCCAGACTCATGCTTCCTTTGCCAAGATTGAGTAACTCCCAGATGTGACTTCCCATATGAAGTAGGACGTGGAGTTTCAGTTGATTTCCAGGTCGTGAAACCAACTCTTCATCCCATACTCTTCATGCCCCTGGAAATCCCTGGCATGAACATTTCAGATGACTATTTGGTGTGGAGTCTGTGATCTGTGCTCATGGAGCAAGGATTGCCCTTCTCAGTGTAAAGAGACAGAACCTGCAGCCATGTGAGCTAATCACAGGCTTCTGCCTACGGTCAGGGACTGGAGTCTTTATATGCTTTGCATATTGCTGTGATCTTAATGAATATTGCATCACCATCACCACCAGTGGTTACTGCCATTATGGTGGGAGCATCGAAGAATCTCAGCAGTGAGGGTAGTAGAAATACCATTGGCACTTGGAGCCTGAAGATGTGATTCCAGTCCTGCAGCTGCCCTTGACTAGCAATGTGACTTTGAGCATGTTGCCTAACCTCTCTGAATTCATTTTCTATTAAAAGGATGATAATCACTGTCTTGACTACGTCACAGCAGGGTCTGAGGATCAGCTGAAACAGTATAAGGGAAAATGCTTTGTAAACTGTAAAGTGCTATGTGGCCAATAGACTACAACCATTGCTGATTGCAATGCGAAGACCAAGCTTCCTTTATTCTCTCATTCCCCGGATACTAAGTGCTTGCTCTGTGCCTGATGCTAAGCCAGGTACTAGGAATACAACAGGAAAAAAGCAACAAGGTCTCTGATCTCATGTCTCTATGACCCAAGTTAAGATTCCCAGGTCCAGAAATGCTGATCTGACCCCTTTGAGTGTGCTGCTAGACCTTTAGATGGACCATCTGGAAGGGCCTTTGAAGAGGTGCTTTTCAAACCGTGCTCTGGAAGCCCAAGCTTCCCAAGGAGAAATTGACATGGGTGAGGGGCAGAGCAAACAGAAGAGATTCTGGATCCTCCTCCCTGTCTTCAGCCAAGTTTGCTTCTCTTTTCCTGCTTTATTTGGTTGTTTAAAAACTGCTGCTTTGTTGCAAGGAGCTGGACAGCCTGGCTCCTTGATCATTTCTAACTTTTACATCTGACTCATGAGTGAGTCTCTTTCAAAGTCTCTTTCCTTCCCTCCTAGTGGTAGCCAGAGGGAGACTGCTTATTGCCATTATTGGAATGTAACCAGGATGTGAAGACTTTAATGTCAATTCTTATACAGGATGGGGGAGGGGCTGGGTGGGTGGCAAGTCATCTGAAGGAGTGGGTTGGTTTCCTTTCATAGCTGTAGGACAACAGCCCGCACAAACGGCTCTGACAGCCACCCAGCTGGGATTGCTGTGCTTCACAAGGAACGTTGGGGATGACTCTGCCCAAGGCAATTCCTCTTCTCTGCAGACAGTCAACCTCGACAGGTAACCTGGTAACCGTGTGGTAGCTTCACCCCTGGTCCCAAGCTCGTAGGTGGCATTCTAACAGCAAAGGGCATTCTGGGTAGTCTTTGACCTTGGATGAAACAGTTCTGCAGTGTCTAGACTCTCAGTAGTAATTGACCCTGATAGCTGACGGAACACATCCAAGGGAACAGCATCCCCCAGGCCAAGCGCTGACCCCTGACCAGAATCTCCCAGTGAGCAGTCCTTCTCAGGCCACAACAGGGACTAGAAAATGGATGAAATCCCTTTGCTTGCCAGACTGTAGGATATTCCAGGGTTTTCCGCCTTCAGCCAGCTCCTGATTATTTAGAGATTTTTCAAGATGGAGTATTCTGCCCTGGGAGATATCCTTCAATGCTCAGGGACCTGTTCCTTGATTTTTTTTTGCACCCATGATCATTTTAATGAGGTAATCTTCACTACATCATGTTAGCATGCTGATGGCTGCTGTAATAAACCCCAAAGTGCTCAAACACACCGGAAGTTTGTTTCTTGTTCACACTAAGTCCAAAATGGGTGTTCAGATTGGTGGGTATCACTTCTCAAGTGGTTATTCAAGGACCCAGGCATCTTTCTTCCTGTGATTCTACCATCATCAGCATGTGGCTTCTAGGCCCACGATGCTTTTTTGGAGCAAGCCCGTGGTGGGGAAAAGAGCAGGGACGTTAGTGTGTGGAAGGTTTTTATAGGCCAGTCTGGGAAGTAGTACACATCACTCCACTTATGTTTCCATGGCTAGAGCCTAGTAACAAGGCTCTATCTAACTGCAAAGAAGTCTGGGAAATGTAGTCTAACTGTGTGCCCCAAAAGAAGAGCTTTGGTGGCCAGCGAGCAGTCTCTGCCATTCCCGTCTGCTTAGGGGCAGAAAATAAAGCAGATTGAGGAAAATGGTCTAAATAGCAGCAACGTAGTTGACCTTCCACATTCAAAATGCAACAGAGCAAAATAAAACAAGAGTGGGAAACTGTTTTCAGTCATCTGGTTGGCAATCATTTTAAAGCTTGATGGTGATGGCAGGAGTTTAGAGAAATGGGTTCTCTCATACAATGCTTGTGGGAGAGTAAATTGGTGAAGCCACTCAGGAGAGTTATTGGTCAGTGTTTATAGAAACCTTAAGTGTTGATGCCCTTTGACTCAGCAATTCCATTTCTCACTGTATTTCCTAGAGCAACACTCTTGGATGTATACAGTGAAGCATAAATAAGATGTTGATTGCCAGCAATATACATAAACCAAAAGATTAAAGACCATCTAAATGTCCAGCAGTACGGGACTAGGTAAGTAAGCTACCGTATGCTTGGATTGGGGACTATGCCGCGAATGGTTACAAATGTAAGGCAGTTTACATGGATGAACACGGTGAGGGCTTTAAGACATATTCCAAAAGAAAAAAGCAAACCACAGAAAAAAGGTACCATATGTATACCATTTATAGAAATAAAAACAAGAACAAGATAAAAAATGTCTCTAGGTAATTATACATATATGTAAAAGTCTAAAGAAAGATCTGGAAGGATACACACCAGGGAAAAGTTGTTATTTTTCAGGAGAGGACTGGGTTTGAAGTGGTAATCAAGGGGACTTTAGTTTTTGTCATTTGGATTTTAAACATTGTAAAGCTTCATTAGTGTACTACTATTAATTAAAAATAATAAAAAAAGAAGTAAGCTAATTAAATAAATTAAATAAGAAGAAAACAAACAAAAAATCCAAGGATCTTGGACTTTGAAAATATAAATAATAATGTTCCTTATTATGTTGTTATTGTTATCTTCTTGTTTTAAGATCTCGAACAAAGAAACAAAAACTAAACAAAACAGTAAGAACCCTCCCACAAATCCTTCTCAGAAGCAAGCCACTTATCCAGGGTCACTTCCAAAATCCCAGGAGTACTTGGGATTATGACCTCAGGCCTGTCATATGCGTCATTCAATCTTGCAGGACCAGTAGGAGCTAATGTGGCCCTGCAGCCTTGAACATGTTTACTCAGAAAAAAGAGCTTATCGAGAAAAACTGAGGACAAGAAGCACTGCTCTTGTCCAGTAGTTCCCAAACTGCGTTCCAGTTGGAGTGAGAGGTTCCATAGCTAAAACAAAAGAGTTGGTCACGTATATTTCTAGGATGTGTGGCCTAGACGCTGTACTGGGAACTAAAACAGAGCAATGAAGAAGACAGCCATTGCTGCTTCCCGCGTGGGACTTACAGTCTAGAGCGATCCTCCTAATTTACAGCAAATATTTAGTTAATGCACAGAATTTTCTCCATTTTCAGTTTTTCTTCCATACCCTTTCCCTTTTTTTCTTATTCTTCTCCCCAAAGCCCCCCAGCACATAGTTTAATATTCTAGTTGTAGGTCCTTCGGGTTGTGCTCCCTTTGATTTATGATATTGCTTATATGCAGCAAGTATAGACAACAGCAATAAAGATGAACCAGTGGCAAATGAGTATTACCAGGAAAATTCAGAAATAGTTTTTTTTATGTTTAATTGGACAACTAATCTTTTTGGGCATGTATGCCTAGTTGTGATATTACATTTCATACATCAGATATAATGATGTTGTCTCCTACTAAAATTGTTGATTTGTAAAATGGGATTAAAATTATAAATATCTCCTGGGGTTACACAGAGGACGTCATGATTTCTAGGCTTGGAGACTACCCAGAAAAGTTTGAAAACCACTGACATACACTTTGATCTTTGTAGGGTTGTTTGTTTTTCCTGAGGATTTAGAGCAGGTAGAAAACATTGTTAAGAAGGTTTTCTGGGATTTATACTTCTCTGACATTTTCCTGGTGTTCTGAGTCATTTCCTTCTGAGCCACAGCTTGTCTAGTCACTAGGCAGTGTCTGGGTCATAGAAACACAGTCTAACCAATTTTATTTTCCAAATAACTTCTGTCCTCTCCTTGCATTTCTTAATGCCACCATGTCCGCAATGAGACTTATTAAACCTTCTTTTCTTTCCTAGCCACTTCTCCCACGCAGGACAGTTACTCAAAAACTGCCCCTCCAACCTTAGCCTTCTGCTTCTTTTCTTTCGCCTCCTCTTTTCCTTGCAATCATGCATCACAAAAGCCCAAAGCACTGGTCTGGCCAGAGTGAGCCTGGTCTAGAGGAGAGAAAGGAGAGGCCAAGAGACAGGCAAGGCAGGCCGAACTGGAGGGCAGCAGGAGGGAAAGGCAGAGAAGAGTCCTGGGTTCATAATCACATAGTCATCTGTTCATTTACTTAGTCAATAAATATTGGTTAAGCACCTACTAAGTGGCAGAGCCTGGGATACAAGGGTAAACAGAATGAGCGTAGCCTCTGCATTTGTGAAGCTTCACCTAGTGGGACACAGAGGAGGGTAAGTGGGCATTTCCAGCGCACCGAGATGAATGCCGTGGCCAGCAGTGCAGGGTACTATGGAAGTCCATGGGCTGGGGCTGAGGCAGGAGGAAAAGCTTCCTGAAGAAGGCCACAGAGCACATCAAGAGGCCAGAGGCTGCTAGTTGTTCACTATTGTCCCTTCTCCTCTTCTTCCTATAATTAAAGCATGTCCAAAATTTAGCCGGTCAATGGCCACACAGCTAGAGACTATATTTCCCAGCCTTCCTTGCAACTAAGTTCAGCCATGTGACTAAATTCTTGTTATGAGATCTGAGCAGAAGCAATGTGTGCAACTTCTGGTTTATGCTCCTAAGATGAAGGGTGTGCCTTCCTTCTCCTATTCCTATTGTCTGGAAAGTGGACCTGGAGGTGGCAGCTGGAACAGCCATCTTAGACCATGATATGGAAGCTCGGTGGTAAAGGCGGCAAGGGAGAACGAGGGAATGAACTGGAAACAGTGTTGTGCAGCAGCATTGAGCGACCAGCCTGAGACCCACAGACTGTTATGTGAGAAAGAAAAAGAAAATTCTATCTGGTATAAGTTATTGTTACTTACTCTCTGTAAGGGCAGCTGGACAAATATATTAAACCATATATCAGGTTTAAAGGAGAATTCCAAATTTCTAATCTCCTCTTCTTAACCTCTTGGGAGTCCACGGTGTAATTCAGGAGCAGTCCTTGCATCAGCCAATCTGGGAGGCATCTGGGAAATGGCCTGTTGATGCTTTAGATTCAGTGGAGAGGTAGCTTCAGTGACATAAGTACTTTTCTAATTTAATTCCCCTGCAAGTTTCTGAAAGACAGAGATCCCTTCCTCAGAAGCTGAGAGAGTAAACTAAAAGAGAAGGATTTATGTACTTGGCCTCAAATCGAACTCCTTTCTATTAGGAAGACACAGGACATGGAGAACCCAGGAATACAGAGTCATTTTTCAGTCTGTGGCTTGGAGATCTTCAGCCCAGAGTTCAGGATGGACTTTGGATTAAAGTGGAGACTGCCCATCAATTCCTGGGCAAGTCTGCCCAGATGGCGCCTCTTTGGTCACCAGGTTTGCTCTTTACACTCTGGGCCATTTCTTATGTCTTGATTCCATCCTATGCTCAGTTCCCTGCTCTTCCTCCCTCCATGGCGCTATGGCTGGCTGTCACTCTCAAGGAGCATTCTCTCAGATGTGCGAGTTGGGAGAAACTAGCCCTCAGAGAAAAACTCATGACCTTGACGGCATCTGGTTTTTCAGAAATAGTATCAGTCAAGAAAAGTTAGGTTGTGCTGCAGTAACAAACAACTCCCAAACCTCAAATCCAACATGGTTCAGCAGCATCTGCTAGTTAAACCACTTGAGGGTTTCTGGATGACCATCTTATGACACCACATTTCAACACGAGGCTTCAGGCTTTGTTGTGGCAAGAGAAGAGAGGACATAGAGAATCATGGTTCTTGAGGCTTCCAAGCAGAAATGAGCCATTTATCAGACACGTAAGTCACATAGCCACTTCTACCTTCAAGGGCTGGGTTGTACAATCCTTCCGTGTGTCTTCAAGAGAAGGGGGACAGGAAATGTTGGTGAGCAGCAGCAGTGTCTACCACAGAGATGACCTTGTGAGAAGACTGATAGGCGAACGCAGTGAGTCTTCAAAGCAGTCGTGTGCTCCAGGAGGTGCACAAGACGATCCACTGGGTGCAGGGAGAACATAGTGGAACTTCCAGTTATATTTATTCTTGGTCTTCCCCTTTTTAAATTTCTATTTTTTGAATATGTCTATTATATCTATTATAATGAGTATGTCTATTTATACGACGCATAATGTGTATGTAGTTGTACATGATTATAATATATAAGTAAATAAATATGCATATACTGGAGGAGGATGCTCAAAAAGTTTTATGGATGGGGCAAGCAATCTAAAATGTTTGTCTACCACTGGGCCAGAGAGTAGGACCCAAAGACCCTTAGGCTGTGAGTCCTGAAGGCTCCTCGAAAATAGGACTTGGAGTGCTTAACCCCAAGGTGACTCAGTTTCCTTGGCTGTGAAATTCTGATCATGATTCTCTTCTCAGAAGCTTCTAGGATTGATACCCGAAAGGTCCTTAGAGAACAGAGGCTCAGACAGCATAGGATTAGGTTGAATACATTTTCTCCTCTCTTGCCTGTAGCCAGCAGATGCAAAAGCAGCTGCAGCATTTTGCAGAAGGATTGCAAAGAGGCGATGTGCGTTCATGACTGAGTGTGGAGCATGGTGCAAGGTGCATGGTGCAGGCACGCCAGGTATGAGGTGGCGATCAGTAGTAGGCAGAGAATGCTTCTCAGTCTGGAGAGCCAAGGGAGAAAATAACAAGGGAATGCACATGTGTCTGCCATTGCTTTCCTCGAGTGGCTGAAAATCTTTGAAAGGTTCAGTCTAGGTGAAGAATGTTACTAGATAAGTGTGACTGATGGAGAGAGAGAGACAGAGACAGAGAGAGAGAGGGGCAGAGAGATGAGGAGAGGGGGGAGAAAGAGAAGGGAAGAAGGGAGAGAGAAAGGGAAAGAGGGATACAGGGAGGGAGAAGGAGCAAGAAAGAGACTGAGAAAGTGGGAATGGGAGAGAGAGGGAGACTGAGAGGGAAAGGGGCAGAGAGAGAGGAAGAGAGAGAGGAAGAGTGAGAGAGAAGGAGAGAGAGGAAGGGAGGGAGAGAGAGAGAGAGAAATGCATGCGTGTATGTATGTGTTTGTGTGTGTGTGTGTGTGTGCACATGTTTGTGCAAGCATTGCTGGAAGCTAACTTGGAGAGAGTCTGTTAGTTTTTCTTCCTCTGGTTAAAATAGGGTCTCCCAGCTTTGGCACATGAAAAGAAGGGAAGCAAGACCATGGAGGGGGAGATTGACACAGGGAATAAGGGGCAGGTGCCAGTGGGAGAAGTATGGAGAGAGTGTCAGAAGACAGAGCTGAAAGCAAACAGCAGAAATGACTATTTATTGTATCTAAAGCCTTCAGTAGACCAGGAGATGAAAGCCTGTAAGCCAGAGGCCCTGGGGGACCGCTCAGACCGGGGTACTCTTGACAGCCTGCCAATAGGCAGGAGCAGACTCGACCCCTGTGTCTCACACTCAGCCGGGGGTGTGGGCTGCCTAATGTCTCCACAGTCAAAGCCAGGGGAGAAAGGCCGAGATCTCAGGGTCTTGAATAATGCAGCACCACCTTCCTTTAGAGACTTGCTCCTGCTCCCATCCCCTCCCATCTGTGTGAAGGACAGCATCAGTCTTCCAGCCATTCAGGCTCAAATCCTCAGCCATCTCCCTCGCATCCACTTGACATTCAGTCAGTTGTTAAATCCTGGTACTGTGGATCCCCTCCACTTCCTCCCTATGCCTTCTCCCAGAGCAGGAGGAGAAAAACACGCGTGTTATAAAGTCCTGTACTAATAGTATTTCTTAGGACTTCTAAATCTTTGGATGCATAGAACAGAAACCAGCATTCTAAAAGAGAAGAAAGAGGGAGAGAAATGGAGAGGGACATTAAGAGTAAGGGACATCTCAAGGATCCCTAGGGCAGTATTTCAAGGGAGGCTCAGAAAAGTCTGGAAGCTAGAACTTGAAAGCTGGTGGGACACAGGTGGCCTTCTCATAGCCACTTGACTCAGTCTCTCTCTGCGCATCTGCTTCGTTCTTCTTTCTCTGCAGCTTGCTATTCTCTGCTGCTCAGTTCGTAGTCGAGGTGACTCCTCAGATCTCGCTGACATTTATATCTCCTCCATTCAAGAGACCTGAATAACAGAAGCGGTCCCTAATTCTTTGAAAATTTCTTATTAATCAAGTTGGGTCAGGTGCCTCTGTCCCTTCAGGTGTGGTCAGGCAGACAGGTCTTACCTAAAATCATGGCTGCTGGGTTCCCATATCTGTGACCTCCCAGCCTTGCCTTGGTGACGTCCCAGTGGATCTCACATTTATAATCTCTGCTTTCTACTATGCTCCCACAATCTTCTGTACCTCCCACCTTTGAGCTTTATTTTGGTAACTTACATTAGGAAAACAGTATTAAATATGCCTGTTTGAACTACACCCTCCGTCTGCCACGTACTCTGACCTTCCCAGGTGGGCTTGCCTAAACAGACTAGACCAGTCCAGTACTGTGGCCTCTCGCCACCTGTGGCTACTGAGCTCTTGAAATGTGGCCAGTCCAAATTGAGATGTGCAGTAAGTGTCAGATACACACTAGGTTCTTAACACTTAGGAACAAAGAATGTAAAATAGCTCACTAATAATTATTTATTGATCATATTATAATGATAATATTTTGTGTATATTGAGTTAAATAAAACATAATATTGAAGTTAATTTCACCTGTTTCTTTCTACTTTTTTGGTTGAGGGATAACTGACATACAACATTATATTAGCTCCAGCTGTACTACCTAATGATATCACAATAACCACTTTTTTAATGTGGTTACTGGAAAGTTTACCATTACCTGCGACTCATATTACATTTCTACTAGACAGCACTGGGCTGAACCACATTCTCAGGGAAGCCTAGGCTTTCCCACTCATGGCCTTTATTCAAGCTGTTCCTCCTCTAGGGGAGTTCCCCATCTTGCATCTACCCAACTCCTACCCATCCTGAAAAACTTCCCTCTAATGCTGCCCTTTGAAGCTCCATGCTCACAGACAGAACTGTTAAATTTTTTTTTTATTTTACCCTTTCTTTTAATTTTAAATATACTTTTGGCACATTTTATCTTTATTATAATTATTAATATGTGTGCATTATCTCATATATTGTATTATAGGTCCTTGTGGCCATGCTTCACTTATTTGTCTATTCCAGGTAGAGACACCCAGTAGGTGCCTATGACTGACTGGAAATGCTAGGTTTGTGACAGAAAGCCACACTTGCCATGGATTGGTTATTGTGAGCTCAGGCGAGGCGAGGCCTCTGCCCTGGTCTGTGCTCCAGTTCTCTCCTCACCACCTTGCTTGCTCCCTCACACCCAACGCATGCACTCTCTCTTGCCTCCATTACCAGAGTCACTCATTCATTCATTCATCAAATATCTTTACTGTGCCAGGTGATTGTGGATACCCGTGAGTATGGAGACATGGTCCCTGTCTTGATGGAAGTTACAATCTAACCGGGAGAGTGATAACAGGAGTGAATAGATTAGTCTGTACTTATGAGCTGTGATACAGAGGATTCCGAAGAGGAACCAGTCAGTGGGGAGGGCTGGTTGACTTAGATTCCTGGTCGATTCAAGGCGATGACGTTTCAGCAGAGGAGTCAGCTGCGTACACAGCAGGAGGAGGGGCCTGAGCAGAGGGCTCTGGTGTACGGAGACCCATGAGGCCAAAGGCCATTGGCCCCACAGCTCCAAGCTCGGGATGGGTGAGAGGAATCATTAGTGGGCCAGGCTCCTCTCCGTGTTCTAAATTTACTCTTTGGAACTCCGGGGGCAACATTGAGTACATTTGGCTCTTAAAATCTCTCAAGGTACTTTTCAAGAAAGCACAAAGATTAATTCCATTTCTTTTCACAGAGTTACCCCTATGTGAATAGGTGTGAAATCCATACTCTCTCTGTATGAAAATCACGTCTATAATCTTATTTCAATGCCCTTTTGATATATATCAGTGGTTCTCAGCCAAGTGTGGTTTCGTCCCCCAGGGGACATTTGACATTGTCTGAAGAAACTTTTGGTCATCACAACTGCTGGAGATGGTGGTGGTGCTATTGGCATCTAGTGAGTAGAGGTCAGAGATTATAAGAAAAACATCTTATAATACACAGGACAGCCCCCATGCAACAAAGAATTATCTGGCCCCAAATGTCACTAGTGCTGGGGTTGTGATACCCTGATATACATATAGTCAGGATAGACATATTCTTTTGATAGATGGAAAGTTGAGTCTGTGACAGAGGCTGCCTGTTGCCACCTCACATTCAGTAGAAGAAGCCTAATTTTTTTCAAGTTCACAATGCACCCAGGTAAAGGGCACTATTTCCCAGTGTCCCTTGCAGTTAGGTGCGGCCATGTGACTAAATCCTGGCCACTGAGATGTCAGCAGAAAGGTCTTGTCCTTTGGGGACAGTTGCTGAAATGGAGCTGACTTGGCTTGCAGTGGTGTCCTGGGGACATTTTGCTCTTGTTTTTCTTCCTTTCTGCTACGTAGAATGTAGTGTGATAGCAGGAACGCAAGCAACCATCTTGGAACACCAATGACCTTGAGGATGGAAGCCATGACGTGGCCTTGATGTGGCCTTGAAGACGGCAGAGCACAAAGTCAGAAGGAGCTTTGGTCTCCAATGGCTTCATGGAGCCCCTGGACCCCTTCCCTCTAGACACCTTTTACATGAACAAATGAACACGTGTATGAAAATCTCTGTTATTTTGAGTTGCCTGTAATGTACAGTTGAAACTACTTCCAGCTGAGAGGCAGTCACCGAGGAGACTGAAGACTCTTTTTATTGCCTCTCGGGGACTCCTTTCTCACCATGGGCATCTGTACTTCTTTTTGGCACTGGTCTCCTTGCGTGCTAAATTGTCACCAAGGCTCAGACGCAATTTTCACAATTTTTCAATTGCTAGGCCAGAATCTACCTATGGGGAGATTGTCGTGTAACCCATTTTCCAGGCTCGCTCCCCGGGTTTTTGAATGAGTTCCCTACCTTTGGGTGCACATTATCAAGCAGGCTCTGCAGAGCAGCCTCCTTGCCCTCTTATCCCTCGAGCAAGACGCTCAGAAGCGGTAGCGAGGCTGGCACTGAGGGACGCAAGTGGCACCGGCGCTGCACTGTCACTTTTGAAGTCTGAAGTTCTGTGCCCGAGCTTGGTTTTGGAAGCGCTAAGATGTGTTTGCCAAAGGCTGGAGTTTTGATGTGGAGTGGAGACATAGCTGCTACTTCGAGGGGGAGAAAAACACCTTTCATTTCTTTAAGGAAAGAGAAGTAATGGCACTCTGCGGTTTCTCACTTCTGATCTTCTGGAGAGCAGATGTGCCTTGAGGAATGGCTCGTCCAGAGGTGACATGTTTAAGTTCGCAAACACCACACATTTAGATGTTAGACATTTCGGTGTTGCTAAAGAAAACCACCAAGTTAAACAGCCAACTTTCCTTCTTAGTTTTGTCAAAGAGAGACTTTAAAAAATTAAGTTGGCTGCTGGCAGTGGGACTGGCTCATTTGCCAGTCTCGGGGATGGGAGAGTGGGGTGGATGTGTGGTTAGGGTCGGGGAGAGGCAGGACGAGGGGAGGTGAGGGAGAGGGAGGTGCCTGGGGGCACAGAGAGGCCTCGCTCCCTTGTGGGACAGACGGGGAAGTGCTCCCATGGGCCATGCACACTCTTGCTCGCCCACTTCCCAAGTGGCAACCTTCTGCTCTTCCAATGGGTGTGTCCTGAAGGGGAAACCCATCCTTTGCCACATGGGCAGTTATCTCCTGAAACATATGCCCCCCAGGAAGGGAGAACCTGGTGGGAGAAGACAGCCTTCAGTAAAGGAATGGAAAGCGGGTCTTATGATTAGAATGAGTGACGCCCAGGTTGAAATGACGCGCTTTGGGCTGGGTAAATCGCTTCTCCTAGCCTTGTGTCATTTCTGCACACTTTCGTTTTTAAAATCAGGTGGGGGCCGGATGTTGGGGGAGGTGTCGCCAAGAGCGGGGAAGTGGAACTTCAGGCAGCTGCATCCTAGCTGTGGGATGACTAAGATGAAATTCAGCTGTTTATTTTTAGCAGGGGTAGGGGAACAAGGAGATTCTTCCATGAGGGGTCTGAAGAGCTTCTTCTGGACAAGGAGGATGAGGAGGCTGGGATAGTCCCTCCAAACACCCACCCGAGGCACCAGCAGAAGCTGCAACAGGGGCAGGAATGCCACACAAATGGCAAAGCGCCACTTCCTCTTCTTGAGGACTCCAAATCTCAGAGTCCTGGAGAAGAAACTGAGGCCTAGAGAGTTGCGATGACTTGTCTCCTGTTGCCCAGCAATTCCCCGGGAGGAGCAGGGCCAGCTCGGGCCCCCCGGCTTCTAGTTTAAGGGTTTTGTCTGTGTGATGGTTTTGCTTCATGATATCACTTTCTACCCTGGTCCTTGGACATGTTCCATAAATGCCCGGCTACGTGAAGCTCTTTCTTAAAATAGGAAAATGATAAACTCCTCTGAAGGGATGGAAGGACCTTGTGAAGAGAACTGGGCGTAATTACAAGTCACCCTGGTTTCACTAGTTCAAGCAGGCAGATGGTGGATAGAACTGGAGCCAGACAATTTGCACTTACCAAATTAGCACCCGTCTGTTAGTCTGCAGAAACGGGAAAAAAATGGGCAGCTCTCTTTTCACCATATAAGGTAAATAAAAACCAGTGCTCACGGATGCAGAGGCAATGTTCTCCAAGCTGCCCCTCTATTGGCCACAGGCTTCTCCCTTCTACTGCTAGTGGGAGCAGCCCAGAATGTTGGAAGGAACTCAGACTGTGGAGTCCGACAGTCATAGGTTCACATCCCAGCTCTGGTACGTATGACAGCTAGTGTGGCCTGGGGCCACTTAACCCAGAGAGGCTGTTCGCTCACCTATAAAATAGGGATAATAATATATATTAATCTAATGAAGTCAAATGAGCTGTACATAGTAGGCCTTCTGCAGCGATAGCCTGTTAGTAATGGCCGCCAATCACACTCCGACCCCACCGAGCCTTCCTCTCCATATGATGATGGTCACAAGAACAGTGGTGTGGAGCACCAAGGACTGTGGCTGGCCCAGAACAGATTCGCTGTCACTCCAAGACACCCCCACAAACCACATGTTCTTGTGGTCAGCCTTACGTGAAGGGAGGCAGGGGTTTATAACACAGGGCTTGCAATCACATCATCAAGCATCTCATGTACTTTGAGGAGAGCCTTTGGCACCATTTTGAAGCAGGCAGTTTGTCCTTCACCGTTCCTTCCACCAACCGTTACTATATCCCCCTACTCTATGTCAGGCCCTGCCCTCAAGGAATTCAATGTCTAGGAGAGAAGATAGATACTCAGACCAATAATTATGACAAAACTTTTAAGATGATATAATCAAAGTGTGATGAATCCTACTTGACATGAAAAGGAAGGCATTGTGAGAGGTTACTCATGTGGACGCTGAGCTGGACTTTTAGGGACGATGGGGATACTGGCAGGTAGCCCAGGTGGCAGAAGTGACAACACGTGAGCAAGGCTTTGGGTGTGGCAGTGCCTGGCACTGTGTCAGGCCCACCTGGGAATGTTGGATGTAAGCTACTGAACGAGGCCGGGTCTGACCCTGAGTGTGGGCCTGGAGACAGGAGGGTCTTCAGTCAGTGGGGTGAGTGACTCCCATCAGGGTTGCATTTGGGGAGGATCAATTTGGCTGCACTGGGGAGGATGGACCATGAGAGGCAGGAGTGAAGGCAGGGAGACCAGTTTTTCGGCTATTGCAAGAGAGACTGTGTAGCCTTGCTGATGAGTTGGAGTTGGGTGACAAGTGACAGGAGGCTGAGGAAGATTACCTTATTGCTTTCTTGGGTAGTTAGAATTTTGGGCCAACTTTCTCTTATGGCACGTAAGTTATAATGCTTACAGTTTATTTCTCTTTTGCCATTAGACCGAGTGTCCCTTGAGTGCAGGGACTATGTCTTATTCATTCCACCGGTACCCTTCATGCTAATACAGAATGAGGGCCCAGTAACCATAGAATTAATATATTGATAAATGAATGAATGAATGAACTCTTCATTATGCCTTGTACTGCACAGCTCTGGGGGTAGAGTGTGTGCCCAACTAGCTTATTATAGCAACCAGCATGGGGTCTGATAGATGCCTGTTAAGCCCCGTGGGATGATAATGATGATGATGATGATAGTGATGATGATGATGATGCAATGCTGCTCACCTTCCCCTTTCCAGAACACAATGCTTCTGAGCTTCCACAGGGAATGCAGGGAGCCTAATTGACTAAGGTGAACAGTGTCCCGATTGGAACTTCTTGGCTGGAAGCGGTCACAGGTCCAGGGAACATTTCCATTACACAGTGATCATGGCTCTCGTGGCTCATGAGGGACTCTGTTAAGGCTCTTCTGTCAAAGGAAGATAAAACTCCAATCCCCTTAGCCTGGTTATTACACTTCAGAACTATCCATCTCTCCATCTATAAAATTTTGCCTTGATTCTTCATCTGCTCAATATAGATTTGCAGCTGCTCTTCTGCTATGCTCTGTGCAGCTCCTGGTTAGGTGGGGGGCCCCCCAGGGAAGCAGGAGGATCAAGGGTTGGTGGATGGGGGAAGGGAGGAGACGAGCAGCTTTACTCCAGACAATTTGAACCACTTGAGCAATTTCTCCAGATTTTGAAGCTGTGATAAAACTTACACACTCAGAGGACACATCTCTTGTGGGCATGCACAGGCCAGCCTCTGGGAACTGGAACGCTCAGAGCATGGGTTTTCTGGTTAACTGAGGATTATCAAAAATCCTTGTTTTGCTTAGCTTTGTTAAACTCTTTTTCAAAAGCTTTGGTCCGTTTTCCTTTCTTAAGCTGTTTGAACACGGAACGCTGTTTACTCTTGATTTCGTGATTCAGAAAGCATTCAGGATCATGATTCAGAATCCCCATCCCGAAGTGCCAGTTTTTGTTACAGACAGTCACAGGTGTGGAAGGCTCAGGGGACTTGGGGAATCTCATTCCAGGACACCTTTTTAATTTTATTTGGTTAAATTCCAGGTATCTGCTTGTTTCTTGTGATTGCTTCTAAAAGTTGAAGACAGATAATTCTACCTATACCAGGGTTTGAGCTGGTTTCTGGTTAATGAAAGTTTTACCACAGATTGGATGCTTTCTCCTCCCTCCTTTTTCTCAGGCTAAAAGTGAGGCACGGCCTGCGAATCAGGAGAGTTTAGCATAAGCTGCGCCCAGTCCTACTGTGAACTCCCTGCATGAGTTCGGCTATATAGTCCGTTCTGCTACAACGCTTGTTTTGGAAATGCAGATTTGTTCCAACGCAATTGATGTCTTAGGGAATGATTTGAGTGTAACATGAATTTCACATTTATTTATGTGCGATTTAGCCTGCAAGACACACTAGGTGAATACAGAAAAGTGCACACGGCTGAACTGAGCAACGTAGAACATATAGAACTCAAACATGCAAGTCTCGGACATCTACTGGCTACTTCAGTTCATGGCGTGTGCTATGAGCCATGCCCACCCACATCTGTTGTCACAACTTTCTGTCGACTTCAGATAACCCTCCTTCCACCACGTCACAATAATTCACAAGCTGCAACTTCTCCAGTGCCCATTTCCGCAAGCAAACTTCAGGACTTTTTCAGGGTAAAGTACCATATTTATTGTAGTATTTATGGATTTCTTAACCATTTTACATGTGTAAGATTGTGCTACCATTTTTATTAGACTTCTCTCCTTTTTTTTTTTTAGTGTGTCATTGATGAAGTTTTTGAGTGTTGTGCCTCTTATCTCATTTTTTCCATAAGCCCTGTGGTTTTTATTGTGCCATTTTGCACATCGTGACTTTCTAAGAATGAATATGTTGCATTTTGGCAAAATTGGCTGTAACTGGAGGGCTCCAAGCCCCAGTTTACTCTCACCAGCTGGGAAAGGAAGATAGTGTCCTTCTTGGAGAGAAGCGACCTTACTAGATCTGCAAGAAACCTTCGATCTCCTACCACAGGCCACTTCGGTGCCTCACCAAAGATACGGAACGTGTAAGGAACCTTTCTAAAAGGTTGAGGATATTTTCCAGGTTAAAGAAACAAAACACCGAACACAATTCAAAAAAAAAATATATGTATATATATATATAAGGTGGTATCACTTCAGCTTTACTTACATGGTATCCAAAGCAAAGAACACACGTCCTCCCAGGTGCGCATAAGATTTCTTCGTGAAAGACGGGAAATATGCAGGACATACAGGGGCAGGGCTGGCACACACTCAGTCCTTACTATGGAATAGATGCTCTACATACGTCATCTCATTTAATCTTCCTACCACCCCGTTGTCATACTCTTCAAGTATCTGCTGAAGCCATGCGTGTATTGGCTGCTACTCTTGGTGTGGGGTTACACCAGGGAACAGAACACATGGCTGCCCTCCCAGTGGAGGCAGGGAGACAGTAAGCCAGCAAATCAACGTACCATCGGCCATGGGGTGGTGAGTGCTAGGGAGAAAGATAGTGCAGGGGAAGGAGATAGATAGGGGCAGAGGGAACAGGAGAGACAACTGTGGGGGCACTGAGCAGGGAGCAGGCAGTGCTGTCATCTCCATTTCTACAGGTGAAGAAACTGAGGTAGAGAAAGAAGGGCCAAGTTGCTCAGAGCTTTCAGTAGACCAGGTGGGAGGTAGGGGGAGGAAAGGAAGGAGGATGGAATTTGTTTCCTGGTCTGTAGGGAGCGGTAGAAAGTATCGAGAGGACTGGACTGAATCTAATTTTACTTCAAAGTCCACTTTCTTTCTACATGGTTTCTTTCTGAGCAGTTTCCAGTGTTTAAGCTTGATTTTGCTGAAACACGGCTTCCCTCTCGTTGCCCCAATCTTGCTCAAAGACCTCGGAGGCTTCTCTGATGATGACTGTGTTAGTTTCCTAGGGCTGTGTCTAAAAAAAAAAACTCTATGTGTTTTCCTTTACTCTCACTCTACACTTCACTTCTGGGTTTTCCACACATCAAGCAATTCTCCGACACCAGCTGGGTGCCCTACAATCAATTCTGTCCTGATGCCATCTACCTGGAACTAGCGTCAGATCCCAGGAGTTAAGGGCTCAGTCCTACGAGACTGCCCCCACTTCAGATGCCAATCACAAGTCCTAGTTGTCACTTGTACTTCTGCCCAACCCGTCATAAATCAGAGTTCCTGTGACCCTCTCCTTGGGTTCAATAATTTGCTAGAATGGCTCATAGAACTCAAGGAAACACTTACGTATGTTTAGCAGTTTATCATAAAGGATACAGATGAGCCAGTTGGAGAGGTACACAGGGTGAGGTATGGGGAAGGGGCATGAAGCTTCTGTTCACTTTCTGTGTGTGCCATCCTCCCAGCAGCTCCATGCGTTCAGCAACCCAGAAGCTCTCTGAAGCCCATCCTTTTGGATTTTTATGGAGGCTTCACTCCATGGATAGGATCAATTGTTAACTCAATCTCCAGCCTCTCTCCCCTTCCTGAAGGATGGGGAGTCAGGCTGAAAGCTCCAAGCTTCTAATCATGGCTTGGTCTTTCTTCTGACCAGCCCCCACCCTGAACCCAAAGCCCAGGAGTCCTCCAAGTGCTGCCTCATTGGAACAAAAGATACTCCTATCACCAGGAAATTCCAACAGATTTGGGAGCTCTGTGTCAGGAACCAGAGCCAAAGGCCAAACACTAGAACAAAACATGCTCCTAGTGCTCCTATCACTTAGGAAATTATAAGGTTTTAGGAGCTCTGTTCCAGGAACGAGGGTCGGAGACCACTATGTATATTCTCTATTATTTCACAGGCTGACATAACAAAGCTTTGCAAGCTAGGTGGCTTAAGACTGCAGAAATGTATTTTCTCCCAGTTCTAGAGGCTAGGAGTTAGAAATCAAGGTGTCAGCAGGACCAGGCTCCCTCCAGAGGCTCTAGAGGAGGATCTCTCCTTGTCTCTTCCCAGCGTCAGGAGGCGGCCATCAATCCTTGCTGTTCCTGAGCTTGCAGCTGCGTCTCTCCAGTCTCTGCCTCTGTCTTCACTGGGTGTTCTTCCTGTGTCTGTGTGTGTGTCTAAACTTCCCTCTTCTTATAAGTCCTATTGGATTGGGGCCCACTTGATTACATCTGCAAAGACCTTATTTCCAAATAAGGTCAGATTCACAAGTACTGGGGGTTAGGACTTCAATATATCTTTGGGAAGGGGCACAATTCAACTTATTAGCAATGACCAAACCAAGTCCCGACTCTCTGCCTGGCTTCCTATGTCCCCAGAACTGGCCTAAATCTACCAGTGTCACCTGCTTACTTCCCAACGAGTCCTCCGTGCACAGCCACACTCCTGGGCCTTTGACCTTTCCATTGTCTATCATGTCCTCTGTGCATTCTCCAGGGCCAAAGTACAGTTGTGCCTTGTCCCTAGATCCTCTTGGATGATTTTATCACTCTATTATACTGAATCCCTTCTCTGAATTCTTATAGCTGTCGCTCAGATGTGGCTTCGTCTGTGTAGGACATAGAAAATCAAAGCCTATTTTGAAGTTCTAGTCTAGTGTGGTTAAGAAGTAAAGCACATGGACCTTGGCATGACGCAGCGTGGATTCAGATTTAGCTCTGCCACTTCCTAACTGTGTGACCATGAATAAATTACTTCTCTTCTCTGTGCCTCAGCTTCTTTGTCAGTAAAATGTGGACAATAGCAGTGCCAAACTCATAGGTTGTTGTGGGAATTAAATGAGGTGATTCCTGTGGCATGCTCAGTGTGGGGACCACACATTAGCTATTTTTGTTGTGAGTACCTGGGGAGCTTGCCTTTTCAAAGTGCCCCTTTCTCAGTTGGTGGTGAGGCTGGGCTGCTGTGCACCGGCAGGGCTGAAGTCAACAAAGGAAGGGCCATCAAGGGCTGGGACAGGAGGGAAGTGCAAGACCACATGGGCCGGGTCCCAGGAAGTGGCTTTGGCCAGGGGCAGAGTCTGGTGTGTGCAAGGTCATGTGCAGGGGACAGGGATGAGAGACGTGGCCATCTGCACATGGATATAGGGATCTGTCATGGTGCCTGCCCTTATAGAAAGAAACAGCTCATCAAATGAACAAATTATTGAATAATGACAAGTGTGGGTCAAAGTTGTAGAAGGAGATAGAGATTGGGTGGGGCTTCCAGTAAATAATTATTTCAAGTCATAGAGTAAGAGAGTGGGATGAATCTGTGGCATCACCTGGCCAGTTCTCTCATTTTATGTAGGTTGGTGTTTACTGTTTATTGAATAACAACTTTATACCAGATTATTAAGAGTTTTCCCTATTGCACATAACCAAATCAGCTCAAACTAACTTTAACAAGAAAAGGACTTTATTCTGAGGATCAGGAGTGTGAGTTTCATGGAGCCCAAGGGCAGAGATGAACCAGAGGCTGGGACCTGAACGTTATCTGCATTGTACGCTTTTCTCCTCTCTCTCTCTGTGTCCCTCCTCTCTCTCCACTTGAAGACTAGCTTCTCCAGCTGCTCCAGGCTGCTGGGCAGAGCACAGGGTGCCCATCAGCTCCCAAACTTGTCGGTGTTCACAGTCCTCCATCCAGAGGGAGACTGATCTCCCTCAGCAGCCATCCAATGCCAGATCTTGGGGGAAGGGACTCATTGGCTTGGCTTGGGTTAGGTACCCTCCCTGGACCACAGAGTGGCAGTGAAGTCAGGTTTCCTGACACCCACCCCCGGGACCATGCAGCTTGGAGACACAGAGAGACTTCTCAGAGGAGGGCAATGTGCAATGATGGACACGGCTGGGCAAATAACCCAATCAGAGCCTAATAGAGCCAGAGAGTCTGCTACACACTTTATATTTATCTTTAAGTCCTCATCGTGACTTTGCAAAGTATGCATTAGCGTTCCCAATCTACTGGTGTAGAAAGTGAGGCTTGGAGTGATCATGTAGTTTGCGCAAAGACAGCCTTAATATACAAGCAGATGCAGGGTTTTAAGTTGGATCTATATGACACTAAGGCTCAAAACTAAGGCCAGAATTAATTAGTAGCCAAAGATGGACTAATTGGTGTGATATATGCTAAAAAATACAAAACATACCCAAGGAAAACACGTGAATAGACAGCAGCCTCACAGTAGGGAGCCTGGTATACTGGGTGCCCGGTCTGCCCAGTTCCAATGCAGCTCTGCCCTCCTACACGCTGTGTGACCTGGGCCCTGGGCATGGAGGCCCCTCTCCTATAGCAGAAACTACACTTTCAGCAGCGGATTCTCCACCCCAGATGTTCACCTGCAAGGCTGAATCCTGGCTGGAAGATGGTCATGGAGCTGGCACTTGTTGGGGCTGAGCTCCCCCACTTCTTGCAGCCAAAGCTGGCACCAGAATCCCCTTAGAGAAGGTCGGTGAAACTTCTGCTCAGAGACCAGACACAATCACTGTCTGGATTATCTGTAACTCCAGGCCGCAGAGTAGCCAGGCAGAAGTGATTTACAGAGGAATAATTCCCGACAAGGGATTCTGGTGACCTTATAAACCAAGAGACTGAAGTAGCTTGGCTCCTCGCTTCCAGGGTGGAATTAATTCCACCTAACTCTCTGCAGTCCATTTGAGTTTCT
Source organism: Equus quagga (assembly GCF_021613505.1). Taxonomy (NCBI): domain Eukaryota; kingdom Metazoa; phylum Chordata; class Mammalia; order Perissodactyla; family Equidae; genus Equus; species Equus quagga. The sequence continues at coordinate 111,279,562 of NC_060274.1, read as the reverse complement.
TTTTCCAAGAAAAAGAACGAGATCCCAGCAGTCTGTGTTGGTTCTTTGAGACGTTTAAACTACCAATTGCATTCATGTGGGAGCTATTTGAAGGAAGGTCAAGACCAGCAAACTGGCTATGAGAAAAATAAAAACATGGTGTAGATGGGAAGGAAAATTTTTAAAGATTTTCATTTCAAGGCCAGCAGCTTTTTTCTGGGTACTTGTGGGATTCTTTCTTTCTTTCTTTCCTTTTTTTTTTTTTAATGGATTGATTGTAAACGGTTGATGGGTGTAAGTATCGGGAATTTTTGGTTATGTTGGGGGTCGGGGAGAGATTCTCTTTCTTTCTCCATGTTCTTCTGGTTCATAGAATTGTACCAACACTTCCTGATAGTAGCAGGAGGAAGCTTCTTTCTGCCTCTCACTGACTCCTCCAAGGGCGGAGGGGGGTTCCACTGTCAGGGGAGATGGTGAGAGTCTGATGTCCTCTGTCCATGTGTCCTTGTAGGATACGATCTGCATCAGAGGCTTATTCTCACGTCTCTGGTCTCTCTTGTCCTCTCTTCCCTGTTAAGATGAGAGGCAGGCCATTGTCTGCCCTGGTAACCATCCTGGTGGCTGGGTACATGTCTGTTCTGCAGACCCAAATCTCTGCTGTGTGTGAGGACCAGCGTTGGGGCTTGGGAAGAAAGAGTAGCAAGCTCATTTGGGTCTTGGGTGTAAACTGTGTCCTCTACTTTTACAAGTGAAAAAATCCAATATTTTTATTCCTATTTAACCCCTCTTTAACTCTATCTCAGCTGACTGTGAAGTTGGAGGTGGGAGGGCTATGACCAGTGGGCATCTCTTCAAGGGCCAGCAGTCCATTTTCATGGAGTACCACAACTACTAACCATGTTAGTGACCCTGAGAGTAAGCACTTTTTCACAGAGGTGCTAAATTGTGGCTAGCACAGTTATCTAGGGAAGGAGGGACTTTCTGGGAAAACTGCTGGGGCAAAGAGCAAGGAGGGAGTTAGATAAACCCAGATTTGAATCCTGATTCCTGCACTCATTGGCAGTGGACTTTGAGAAGGTTATTTTGTCTCTGACTCTCATATTCCATAACTTCAAAATGGGCATAATAAAACCCATCTCAGAGTGTCAATGTGATCATTAGTGATGATAGCCCCCGCACAGTTACTGAGAGTTATGATGTGATAGGCGCTCTTCTAAATACCTTGTTTACATCAGCCCTATGAGGTAGGAACTAGTTTATCTCCTTTTTACATGAATCTCAGAGAGGTTAGTAACTCACTCAAGATCATATAGCTAGTAATCATGTTTAACCATTGCAATATACTGCCTTTCAAGTGAATAAGAAATTCAACGAGAGAGATATATGAAAGTGCCTGCTACAGTGCCTGGCACATAGGGAGCTCTCAGTAAATATTAGTCTTCTTTCTTTTCCTTTATGCTGGTGAGATGTCTGGGTCAGAGGCTGCTCTGGATCCAGCCCACTTTTAAGAGCACAAAGCCATCCTGACTCCTTTGAACGCCTTTCCTTCCCTACCAATCCCCAAAGGTGGGGTTTAGCTAGGACTTTGGATTCTTTGTCCTACATACCCAGGCCCAGGTGTCTAGGAGATATAAACACTTGTCTGGACCTAGAAATGTCTGTTTCTTTTCTGTAGGGTTCTGGGGTTGATCCAGGGCTGATGTTGATGGTAGTCACTGATAATGATGCTACTTAAGAGAGAACACCCCAAGACACCCCTCATAATAGCAAGGGGACCAGAAGGACAAAAAGAAGTTTGTAGTGAGATAAAAGCTACATGGCCATTTGATATACACGTAATATGTATATACACACGTATATCTATATACATTATAGAGCATGTAGGTGTCATCCATTAAGCCTGCTGTGAAGTGTGCAAAGCCATACTGAGTGTGGACCCCAAACCACAACTCATGGAGGAGCAGGTGGAGCCACACTTTGAGAGTTAAGCTCATTGGCCTAATAGAGTAGAGTGGACAAGGTTTTCCTATTTTGATTTCATTGTCTTTGACCTTCTTGAAAAGAACTGGGAACATGATTATGTAGTTAGCCAGGGAGTCAAGCCTGAAGAAGATCATACCTGAGTCTGACAAATTGAGGTTCACCTGGACTTTACCCAGGCAATCACTGGGGCTGCAAATTATTGGGAGTTTACATGAGAAATCCTAGATTCTTCTATGGTAAGAAGCTCTGGAACCAGTCTTCTTCTGATTGATTTAGTTTGGAAGAGGTGAATTTGGCCAGCAAATTGAGATCTGAGTAAGAATGAAAGACGAGACTTAGTTTCAGCTCCCTCATTGCTTTTCTCACCTGTGAAATGGGGATTTTAACATTCCCTTCTTTCTTAGGTCTTTGTTGTGTGAGGAAGGACACATTTTAGGAAAGGATCAACATGTACCCAGTGAATCAGTAACTTATCTAATTCTATTCTAATCAGGTAATATGCTCAGCTATGTTTGACATAAGGTGTTGCCCCCCAAAGAAAGACTCTAAACAGTAAGAGTTCTCTCATAAAAGAAGTCCAAAAGCGTTCACCTGGAGCTGCCTTGGAAACTTCCCAGTGCCAGGAACCCAGATAATTTATCTTTTCTTCTGTCATGTGGGCTTCTATTTTCAAGGTCACTTCCTGATCCATCATAGCTACCGGGAACTCCAACCACTACATCCATATTCTAGAAAGCAAGACAAAGAGAGGGGAAGAAGAAAGACCTGTCTCCTCCCTTGAAGTACACTTTCCCAAGTTGTATCCACCATTTTCACTTATGTCCCATTGGCCAGAAATTAATTTAGTCTTTATTTCAGGTGGTTGTGTACCTATCTAAAATTAGGGGTTCTAAGAAAAAAGAAAAGAATAGGGGATCACTAATCTCACTAATGGTTTCCACCACACTGTTAAACTGCCTTTTTTTTTTTAAGTCAGAAGGCTCAGTTATATGACCTCTGGAGTTTCCTTTAAGGAGGGTGTATTTCTTTATACTAACTATTCCCTCAGTAAATATTCTCTCAATATTTACTGAGGCCTCTCATGTGCTACGTGGTGTAATAGGTGCTTTGAGGACCATGAAAACAGACAAGACATATTACCTGATTTCAAAGTGTTTAAAATTCATTCATTTATTCAATAAACATTTGATAAAAAGCTTCTATGTATTAAGTATGTACTCAGCTCTGGAGATATAAAGTCAAAAAAGAAGTATGGAGCTAACCCAAAGAAACAGGAATAAGTGAAATAATAAATATAATAGAAGAAATTAAAAAATTGAGAACAAAAAAGTAGGAAAGATTAACAAACTTAAAAGCTGATCCTTTGATGTCATTAATAAAGTAGTCAGACTTCTGGAAAGACCAATCAAGACAAAAGAGAAAAAATACAAATAAATAAAATGTGGAATGAAAAAAGATATAACTATAGACAAAGGAGAGATTATAATAATAAGCATATTATGAATTGTACTAGATATAATAATACATAAAATGTATACCTTTTTAGGAAACATAAAATGTCAAAATTAGTACAAGCAAAAAAATTAGAGAGAATAATGACACCAGTAAGTATTACAGAAATTGGAATGGTAATCAGAGTCTTCTCATCCCCCTCAAATCCAGACCCAGATAGTTTTAAAGTTTTGTTCTACCAAACATATAAGAAACAGTGAATTCCTACCTTACATATATATTATTCTAGAAAAGAGAAAAAGAATAAAATCTGCCCAACCTGGTTCCTGAGGCTAGGGTAATATTTATTTTACAATGATATAAGGGTAATATAAGAAAAGCTTTATGAAAATAAGTACAAAAATTCTAGCTAAAATATTAGCCAACCAAATTTAGCAGTATATTAAAATATATCATGATCAAGTAGAATTTACTCCAAGAAAGCAAGGATGGTTCAACAACAGAAAATCTATCAATGTAACATAACATATTAATAGACTAAAGGAGAAGATTCATACAGTTATCTCAATTGATGCAGAAAAAAGTATTTGACAAAGCTCAATAGCTGTTTATGACAAAATTCTTAGCAAACTAGAAATAGAATGGAAATTTCTTAAACTGGTAAAAGTTATATACCAAAACTATGTATAGTAAACATTGTCTTTATTAGAAAATATTTGGATGCACTTCCTTTAAGACTGAGACTAGGATAAGAGTGCCATTGTCACTGCTACTGACCAAGACAATCCAGCAGGGTCTGACTATAAAAAAAGGAAAAAGAAATTAAAAGTTAAAAGTCTGGAAGGTAAGAGACAAAAGTGTTATTGTTTGCAAATGATATGATCATTCACCTAGAAAATACGAGACAGACTATTGGAATTAATCAAGAATATCTGAGGCCTTTACATAAAAAAGTTAGTAATACTGTAATAAAGTCCATAGGAGTTGGAGATGCATGCCATGCTCAAATATGGAATTTCAATATAACTCCTCTCAAAATAACCAATAAATTTACTGTGATTTTGGATCAAAATTCCAATTGATTTAAGGTACTCAATACCCCTACTATAGAACTGATATGGAAGGATGAAGGTGCACCAACAAAGAAAGGTCAACTTTGAAAAGGAGGAGTAACAGAGAGACCTATCCTATGAGCCATTAAAACATGTTAGACAGACATGGTAGTAAAAATAGTGTGAGAGTAGAGCAAAACCAGACAAAAACATCAATGGAACAGAGCAGAGAGTTCAGAGAATAGTAGATAGTTCCTGTGTCAATAGGGGAGCTAAATATACAGTTAAGGTGGCCCACAAATCAACGGAAGGAAAGATAGATTAATTAATAATTTGGGTAAATCTCACCATACAGAGAAACATCACACTAGATCCCTAGCTACTACCACATATAAAGATGGATTAGAGACGGATTAAAGACCTAAATGGGAAAGGCTGAACTATAAGGTTAATAGATGATGCAGAAGAATACCTTTGAGACCTAGGATTAGGAAGGACTTCTTAAACAAAATTTGAAAAGCATGAACTCTAAGGGGAAAAATTGTTGAATTTAACTAGACTCACATCAAAATTCAGGCTTTCTATTGGACGAAGGATACCATGGACAGTTAGTGGGCAGATGACAATTGAGAGACAATATTTACTGTGTCTAAAACTGACAAAGGACTGCTATCTGAATTCACAAGTCTTGCAAATCGACAAGCAGAAGATGAGAATCTCAAGTCAAATAGGGACAGAGGTGGGCAGGTGAAATAGGGACAGATGAAGAGGCAGTTTACAGAGGAAGAAACCTAAACAGCTAATAAGCACATGCAGAGAGAAACCAAATCTCCTTTTAAAATGCAAGTTAAAATAAGACACCACTTTAACCTAGTAGACTGAAGAAAATTTGAAAGTCGGCTGATGTGGCGTTCAGTGGGAGTGTGGGAATATGGGAACCCTCGGGTTCTGCCAGGAAGAGGGTATATTGTTGCAGAATTCTGAAGAGCAAAATAGCACAATGTTATTTGCTAACCCTATGACCCAGAAATTCAGTTTCTGGGTATATACATCATAGGTCCCTAAGGGAAGTTAGAAGCAAAACGGGTGCCTGTCAATAGGGAGTGAAAAATGTAAAAGGTGGTGGAAGCATCCCATGGAGTGCTATACAGTGGTTAAAAGTTATAGATTGGATATATGAACATATGGCAACATGGGTGGATCTTCAAAACATAATACCGAGTGTAAAAAGCAAGAAACAGAATGAAACATATGACATTGTATATTTATATAAATAAAAATGGCATGTGCACAAAAATATGCACATTTTGTCAGAATGCATATAAACAAAAGAACTCATTAACGTCATTAGATGGGAGCCAAGGATCAAAGCAACAGGATCCGGAAAGGGGAATAAAAGGGAATAAATAAATAGTGAATGAATGACTGAGTGGAGAGAGACCATGCATGAATGAATGTGTCGTGAACTGGGAGTATGGTTGACTCAAATGTCTGGCCTAAGGTCCAAGAGAGGAGAAAAGAAAAAAGATGATCAAATTTTGGTCATTAGGGTTTACAATTTAGTAGAAGGAGATAGTCATATTTCATTTAAAAAGTGGAATAAGGTGATTTAGATATTTTGGAACTATTTTGCTCATGACAGAGTGGGACACAAATGGTGGTATAGTAACTGCTACCTGGGTGGGGGTGGGGAGATGAGATTGGAGAGGAGCCAACAACACACGAGTTGGGGAGACAGGACTGGGCATAAATAACACAATTCAAACAATGAAGAGAAAAAATTAAAAGTGAATTATAAAATAAATCCAGTAGGGATGCCAAGGCAAGGAATGATAATCCGGTATAGGGAATTGAAGAAGGCATCTTGGTACCTGAGCTGGACTCACAGAACTGGGCGAGTGACCTAGACAACCAGTCAATCAGGGGCCACATCTGGGTTCAGAAGTAGATGCTGACGTTGGCTCTAGACAATCCGTGGAGCCCAAAGGAAAGCTCTGTACGATCATTTACTGCACATAGTCAGCGTGACCCGAGAACCAATCAAACAATTAGTGATGAAACATAAACTTTTATTCTGCTTCCTCAGCTAGGAGGTGAATCTCTTTAAAACCAGGTCCCAAGGCTGTTTTTTTTTTCTTTCTTTCTTTTTCTTCGGGACTGTGGCATTTAGATTCTGTCTCCAAATTTGTAGATGTAATGAGATGATTTATCATGGAAAATTATTGCCTGATCATCAAAAAGTAATGAAAGTTGGTACAGCCTCTCTTCTTAATGATATTTCTCACTGACCTCCTTCCCCCTACCCTGAAAATGAGCTCTAGGAATCTAGCATGGAGCCAACCCGGGGATCTGACGCTGTTTAATTCACTCAGGCAGTCAACCATAAACACATTTTTCAGAAGTAAAGACAACTTCTGTAACTTTTTAATTAAAGCATAAAAGCCCCTAATTAAAGAGACATAAATCACTGAGAAACCTTTAAATCTTCGTAATCTTTGGTGGCACTGCATGTATGTTTCCAGCTGTATTTACTCCGACCTCAGCGGCAACAGGGGAAGGGGAGGGACGGCACTGCTTTTCAATGTTCCCGGAGCAGTGGCTTGGCAGGACCAAGCATTCACTGGCAGGGCCATGGTGGAGATGCTGGCATTGAGCTTGCACTGGGGGGAGAGAGAGATCAGAGCACCTTGGAACAGGAGCATTCAGCCCTGTTTCTCTCTTAACTTCCCTCCTTACTCAGGTTTTGGTAGGTCAAGATGGCAGCCACCTCCAGGAGATAGAGGGGCAGGTCAAACCACACCACCAGGAAACAATCAGACAGGTGAAGAATATAAAACATTCCATAAAACCATCAGCCTGGGTTCCTCAAAAAGTCAGTGTCATGAAAGAAAGGGGGTGGAGGACTACCTGGATTAAAGGAGACCAAAAAGACACAACAACAAACGCAATGTGTGAACTTTCATTGGATCTTGATTGGAAACAAACAAACTATGGAAGACATTCCTTGGGATGATGGAAAAAATTGAATACAGACTTGATAATATCATGGAATTATTATTAATTTTATTATGTGTAATAATGGTATTGCAGTTAAGTAGGATAATGTTTTATTCTCAAGAGAGGTATGCTGAAGTATCTAGAAGTGAAATTTCAGAATGTCTACGAATAGGCCAAAATGATTTTAGGTGTAAGTAGAGGGCATCCATGGGTTCATTTTAGTAATTTTAAACTGTTTATGTATGTATGAAACAGTTTTATAACAAAACTTGGGGGAAGAAAGAATGGCAGCTTCCTTTTCTTTGTCTCTTGGAGATCTCCCTCTACATGAGAGTCACAAATCTGCTGATGTGGGAGCAGAATCAGGCTGGGCAAGTTTAGCTGGACAGGTTTTCTTCTCTGCTGTGACGTGGCAGCTGGATGTTGTGAATGTACTCCTTTCCATGTTTTAAAATAATACGGACTTTAGGAAGGGGACAGCTATTCAGGTTTTGATGCTGGAGCACCTATGGTTTATCCATTGGATCTGAGGATTCAAAACTGATAAACACAGCAGCCCCCATTCTCATGGATCTCTCGGGCTGGAATGGGAGACAGATCAATAATCAGTCAGTTCCCGTAGTGTAACGATCTCATGTGGAGGCTTCTGGCATGTGTGTGATCTAGCCTCGCATGGTGCCTGGTACCCCCCCAAATATTTGTGACATCGTGATCCTTCTTTCTCTGCTTAAAGATAGAAACAAAGTGATGTCTATTGTTCTGTGAGGCACTAGGCACGGCCTCTGGATGCTGGGGGTGGATGTAGTAAGGGAGCAGTAGGTCACAGAACCTTTCAACTGGCTGGATCTGCTGTGGAAGGCAAGGGGACAACCAGGTCTAGATTGAGACTGAGTCTTCAGGATCCAAGCCCATAAAAGATATATGTGTCTGAGTAGAAATGTCACTGGACTAGACCAAGAAATCTGCAAGCTTTCTAGCCCCTAGATGAAGTAGCCTCATTCTCCCAGGGCTCAGTGGCTGTCATCAGGGTGGATGTATGTAGTATGGAGATCTGCATGGAGCCAATTAAGGGACTAGCTTATCCACACAGCTAGAGAAGAAAATGTCTCTGGAACATCCTTTCCAAAATTTTGAACACTCCTTTGTCAAAACTGAAAAAGGCTTTAGTTTAGAGAGAGCTGGAGATCACCTGGCCCCATGGTTTTCAAAGGGTGCTGCCAAGAACTTCTAGGACTCTGAGGAAGTTCAAAGCAAGTCAAGACTCAGTTTGAAAGTCACAAACCTAGTCCAGCTCACTCCCCTTATAGAGGATGAGTGCATTATTAGCTTCCTGGGGCTAGTGTCACAGAGTACCACAAATGGCCTGGCTTAACAGAAATTTATTGTCTCACGGTTCTGGAGGCTAGAAGTCTGAGATCAGGGTGTCAGCAGGGCCACACTCCCTCTGAAGGCACTGAAGAAAGATCTATTCCAGGCCTTCCTCTTTGCTTCTGGTAGTTCCTTGACTTGTAACAACATAACTTCAACGAGGAGACCATGGCATTTTCCCTGTGCGTATGTCTGTGTCCAGATTTCCCCTGTAAGGACACCAGTCGTTTTGGATTAGGGGCCCACTCTACTCCAGTATGACCTCATCTTAACAAATTCTATTTGTAATGACCCTATTTCCAATTAAGGTAACATTCAGAGGTACTAGCGGTTAGGACTTTAACATATGAATCTGGGGGTACACAATTCAACCCATAGCAGTGAGTGAGAGGGAAACGGACCTGCCTCAGCTCAAATTGACTTACCAGTATGGGCCCCCAAGCCTACGTCTGGGTCTCCTGATCCATCGTCAAGAGCTCTTTTCCTTATTGCAAACTGTCTCCAAGTGATGCTCAGACTAAACAAGGGATCCCAAGCACGCTTTTCTTAGCCCTAGAGTAGGAGTCATTTGCCAGTTTTGGGGTGCCCATCGTTCAGCCTCTTCATGAGCACCTGACCTCCCTCTGAGGGAGCCTCCTATTGTGCGGCACCTCCTAGGCACATAGTACTCGCTTCTCACACTCAGAACTGAAGGAGCAGACTCTCCTTCTCTGTCTCCAGTGAGCTAGGGTGGACACATGCCTTAGACTCAGCCTGTCGGACCCATTCTCCTGGGCCTTGTCCCCTGAGTGAGTGATGACACAATGTGGAGGCCACATCAGCACCCAGACTGCTCCATTCCTGTAAGGTGGCCTTGCTGGGCATCCTCCTGGTGATGCTCCAGAACTCCCTGGCTTCTTACTCTTGTGAGTCCTGCTGTTCTTCCAGGGAGCCCCATCTTCATTTAAGAGAGGTGGAATCCATTTCTGTTACTTACAGAAACAAGCTCTGACTGATACACCAGGGTGTCACCGGTTACCTGGAAGGGTGTCACTAAATTCCTTTAAATTTTAGAATGAATCAGGACACATCATGAAACCCAAAAGATGACAAATTACCATTATGTGGATTTTTGGGGGACCCAGGTCGGAGCTAGGACCTCACACCTGTGTTCTGCGAGAGTCACTAACCCAACTGGGTGGAGCAGGGGTGGGTGGCGGAAGGAGGTGACTGCCAGCCTCCACACGCTCATCTATATTCCGGAACAGCCCGCCTCGCACGTCAATTGTGTGGTAAACAGCTTCACAGGTGGCAGATCACAGGGCCCAGTGATTTTATCTTCTTAATATTGAGCCTAAACAAAACAGATAAGCGCCATATCATCTCCCGAATTAATCCGCGGACGGTTTATCTTCGGAGAGGTTTGCCATGGTGTCATTGTGTCACTGTAAACATACGTTGGGTTGATCCCTCTTCCTAATTTAATTTGCTTTCAGATGTGTGTGTATGTGGGACCTCCCCTAAACCAAATTATTTGGAATAATAGCTTCAAGGCGGGTGAAGTATTATATGTGGCAAACCAAGGTCTCGGGTTTTTGTGTGTGTGGATTTTTTTTTTCCTGAGGGAAAAAAAAGGACATGTAGGGGGTTTATTTTTGATTAAATGCCTTAGCCTTGCTTTGGTATTTATCTTCCTGTGGCAGCCCCTGATCCAGTCACAATGTGTAATTCCATTAGCATTATCTCTCAATTCATTTGAGAGGGGCTTCAGCCTGGACAGCAGCCGCAGAAAGGGCTACAGCGTCCAGGAGGCTTATTTCTTATTTCTTCAGCAAGTTTATTCCTTTATCGGCAGCTCATTTAAAGGGAGCTAAAGGGGAGCCGGTCAAATCGTTAAGTGAGAATTTAACATGGGTTTTTAAAGGAAAACTCAAAAGCTTTTGGGGTAAAAAAAAGGTTAAATTAAATAAGTGAACAATTCCTTCACAGCTAGTATGACTGATGGCGATGGATAGTATTTAAGGGCCTCCTATTTGTAAAGGAGGCTGCATCTTTGTGCTTTTAACGAGAACAGTGATTTTAATTGGGTTTTAGGACACCTGGGTGTATTCTGGCGGAGCCACTAAGTGACCGTGTGACTCTACTTCTCTGTCTGCGTCCCACTCCCACCTTTGTCTGTTGTGTATCACAGAGGTGATGCTGGGAGGAAGAAAGAGATGACCTTCCACAAGGGCCTTGAGCACCTGAAAGAAACATGAGAGCAGATGGTAAGATGATACAGGCACCTCTCACTTGTCCATGCTCATGGGAGGGAGAGAACACAGGGAAGAATGAACTGCACAGAAAATCCCCAAACCCCATTTGAGTTTTAGCCGTCCACTCCCAGAGGGGCCTTTCAGTTCATGTACTATTGGGTCCCCTCCCTGACTGGCTTTGCTTCCCCTCCTTCTTGCCCCTGTTCACCCCTTCACAGAAGTGCCCACCATGGGTCACTTCCCAAACATTGGAAGCCCAAAGCATTGAAGAAAGGGACAGCAAGTGGAAAGAGAAGAAGATACTAAGGGTTGGGAAAGCCACGTGACAAGGACTCCTGGGAGCCGCCTGTGTGGTACGGTGCTTGTAATCCTGTTTTCTGGGAGAGAGATTTGAGGTGCCAAAAGAGCATATGATATGCAGCGTTTTGAGAGTGAAGTCGGGAGGGACTGTGACAGATGCCTGCCCTTGCCATTAAACATCACAATTCTAATACATCTGAAAGGCAGCTCCGGGACCAGCTTTTTTTGAGGGCTCAATATAATCCCAGTCTTGTGCTGAGTGCTTTATCTGCATTATGTTCTTTAAAAAGTGTATCCAAACTGTTATTTTAAAAAATCTGGACCCTTAGCGGTAAATTTTTTGAGCACTCCCACCATATGCACATTTATTTATATATGATATATATGCTAATGTTTAATGTATTATGTGTATTATAATAATATGCACAACTGTATATATTTTAAGAGTGTGAGAAAATAAATAGAAATAGATGTTGTAATGCTTTTTCTCTGCATCCCCATAGAGTCTTGGGGATAGGCTAGGTACTCACAACCCACTCTGACAATTTCTGCTCCCCATAGCCTGCCTAACAGGTAGGTGTTGTCACTTCCATTTAATAGATGAAGGAACTGTGGCTGAGATTGTTTTAACAGATTAGTCAGAGCTGGGATTGTAACCCATGTCTGCTGATTTCAGATCCAGGGCCTTTCCATTACGCTCTATTCGCCCCTTGTACCCCGACGCTGGCCCCAGTGAATGGCCCTACCTTCCCATGGCCCACTATTGCCTCCTTCTTTAGTTCCAAGGTTCTCCACATTGGTGGAATCTGCAGAGAATGACTCTTTGAGTCTTGATTCCTCCAAATCAGTGTTAGTAATTCCACTTCCCTTTGCCAGACACTCATTTTCCCAACTTCTCTTGAAGCTTGGAGTGGCCATCTGACCCAGTTCTGGCCAATCAGACATCAGGAGCATTCTGAGAGATTTCACTTGCTGTTAGAAGAGAGAGTCACTCCAGAAGAGGTCCCCGGCACTACTTCTCTTCTCTCCACTTCAGGTCTTAGATATGATTATGGAGAGAGGATGCTTTGAGCTGACTTTGGCCATGAGGAGATGAGTCTAAGGTCAAAAAACCAACTGCTAAGGATGAGACACAGACGAAGTAGGAGACTAGGTCTTTGATAACCTTGCTGTGTCCCGGCACTAGACCAGGAACCACCTACCTCCAAGTTACTTGTGTGAGATATTAAATGTCCTTACTACTTAAGCAGCTAGATGAGTATTTTGTCACTTGCAGGAAAAAAGCCTTCCTGATGGACACAGTCTCCATTTCTACATTTCTAATCAGCATCTTCCATCCTTATTTCATCATTTCGCTAGTTTCTTTCTGCTCCTCAGTCTACATATTAACTTTATGGAACCAGGCTTGGTCCATATGGCATAAGAAGTCACATGACCCAAAGATCTTTTCAGAGCTATGCATTATTTTCCCCTCTTTTCTGTTTTATCTTTCCCAATTATGTTACTATGTGTGTGTTTGTGTGTTTATAATGGCCTGTTCCATTTCTTTCCCTTGCGTGGTTCTGCCCACACCAGCCTTTTCATGGTTTCCATAGCTTGCCTTCTTTGGAAGCGAGTATTATTCCTCCTCTCTGTTCTGTCTCAGGGCCCTTGTACTGACTGCTTCCTCTCCCCATGTCGTTACCTGGCTGCTCCTTCTTCTCCTTCAAGCCTCAGCCCAGATGTTACCACCTCCAGGACATCTTTCCTAACCTGTGTTCCTCCTCCGCTCACAACACCATGTTTTAATTTTCTTCATAGAACTACTACCTGAAATTATCTTGTTTGTTCAATTAACTTGTTCATTCTTGCCTCCACTCACAATGCGCACTGCACGAGAGCAGTGACCTAGTCTGTCCTCAGCTCCACTTTATCTCCAGGACCTAGAACTTGGCACATAGTAGGAGCTCAGAATATATTAACATAACAAATGAATAAAAGAAAGAATGTACAGGGAGCTCATTTCTGTCTGGTAGATTGGATGCTGCCTGATTCATAAATTATTGAATAAAGCCAATATGATCCTTAAAATTAAAAAAAGAAAGACTGAATGGATATGAAGTACCTGCTCATGTGAGCCCTTGGTTTTGTTCTCCAGGGGAGTATTTCAGTATTTATGAAACAGGGTACCAAAAGGGAAAGCAATCAGCAATTCCATGCCAGTGGTAGGTAAATATTGTACCATCATCAACTTCTGTAATTTAAAATTCCAACCTAGAAGTAACATATATTAGTGCTGTTATTATTTCTCATTGAGATGAGCCTTATTTTAAAAATATTGTAACAGCAGAGACGCTATTAATAAAAAAATGAATGGTTATAATTTGAATATGGTGTTATTATCAGAATCGAGAAGAGTTGCTTTCTGAATTGACACTTTCTCCCTTATAATCCCCCACTACCTGGCGAATACTTATATCTTAGCATCAACAACATCTTGCTGCACTTATTAGTTGACTGTTTCATTCCCCATTCACCTGAAAACCTCTAAGGGTAAGAACTATGCCTGAAACAGCTTTGATCCACAGCACAGTGACAGTGACATATGGTAGGCATTTCATAATGTTTTTTAAATGGATGATGCTAAACATGATATGAGTTACACAAAGTATCCCCCTGGCATATTTCACTCTACAATTACAATGAAATTTTTAGAAAATTAAACCTTTATAGTCCCATGAAAGTCTGTGATATCTGGTTTCAGTCTTGGGAAGATATCTTTATCATTGTTACAATCATTATCACTTCACTTTTTCTTGCTTAAGATGTATTCTCTCCTGTAGTTTTATGCCTGAATAAGCATGAAGAATCAGGAAGGGAAATTATGACCATGTCCAAAAGGTGTTGACGAAATCACTGGAGAGGCAGAGATGGGATGCTTTAGTTTTATTTGCAGAAGAAAATGATGAGAGTGTCAATAATACTGATCGTAATATGGGAACAAGCGTGCTTAGGAATGGCAAAGGGATATTTAGACTGAAAATTTGGAGCTCCTGCAGAAGAGGGGAGCACATATTCCTTCACAGAGAGGTGCATTTGATGATGGAATAATTTCCCCCAGGGGAGAGATGAGAATGCCATTGTTCAGGTCATTTAAGACAAATGAGAGGATGAAAGAGCAGTCATTATTTATAGTTTGTTGAATGTCCACAGTGTAGTGAGATGTAGGACAAAAGCCTGTCCAGCCCCCAGGTTTACAGTCCATGGGAGGAGATGGTACAAATTGACATCAAGCCCATTACCTATGATCTCTCTGAGGCACTAGGATCCCTGGCCTGGTTTTCAGGCCCTTAGCAGCTGTAGAAAGTTTCTGAGGCTAAATGGGTAGCAATAGAAGAATAGCGAGGATACCCCTCTGGAGTAGGGAGAGTCTGCCTACTGGAAAGGAAGACAGAAGCAATCTGGGCACATAAAAATAAAGACTAGGATTCTGGGGAATGAGGAATGGGGGGAAATTCTGAAAACCATAGGAAAAAAATGAAAATTCAGAACCCTGGATTGCATGAGCATCAAGTGGGTGAACGACAAGGAACTGGGCCAAGGATGGCAGATCTGGTGAATGAGGTGAACAATACAGTGCAGGGAAGAGGCAGGGCTCAATTTAGCTCTGGATCTACTCATTCCTTTTAACTTCCTCTTGGATCTGACTCTGTTTCTGACTTAATCCTTGACTTCTCTCCTCAGTGATGGCCTTGGGCGGACATTGGTTATCTTCCCTAGATATTACTCCAAAAGCATTCTAGTTCAATCCAATAAACATTTACTAACTCAAAGCAAAGCCCATGATGCTGTGGAGGACACAAACAAAAACACAACACAACTAAAATCACAGACCCTTATAGCCATTGGAGGTCACTTCACTCAAACTCCAGTTTTCACCTAAGCATCACCTAGTTCCTGCTTGAACACAACAAATGATGGAGAAATCACTAACACCCAAGGAAACCTCTTCTGTCTTTAGAGAGCTCTGTTAGACGGGTATTCTTTATATTGGGTCAAAATATCTCTATGTAAGGTAATTCTATTCATTGATCCTACTTTGATATCTTGAAGTTGTATAGAGTTAATGCAGGAACTCTTCCTCTTGACAGCCCTTCAAATATTTGAAGCTGTCATATTCTCTTGAGTCTTACTTTCTTGAACTGAGCATCACAGTTCCTTTGATTGCTCCAAATATAACAGAGTTTTAGGTCTCTCATAGGCTTGGCCACTCTTAAAGGATGGGGCTTTCAGCAATATACAATAATCCAGGTATGGTCTAGCTATCTCAAAGTGTAGCAGGGTGATCACTGCCCCTTTTGGGGACCCATTCTCTAGTCACACAGCTTGTGCTTCCACTGACTTTGGCATCATCTCACTGTTGATTCACATTGATAGATTAGTGTCAACTTTAGCTTGCACTTTTTTAAAAAAATGTGGTTGCGTCTCCATGATCCCGTATTTGCAAAATTGTTTCCTACCCCCATATATAGGACTTTCGTTATATCCATATTACATTTCATTTTGTTAAAATTTACCCATAATTTTAGCAAGAAAAATTATTTTTTGAATGGAGATAGTATATTCTGTGTTGCTGGGCTTTGATCTTACGCTTGTAGCCTGAATAAAACAGGGTCTTCTTGATTCTGCCTTAAGATCCGCCGTGACTTGATGATATAACCAACAGAAATACAAAATCAACCTTTTCAAAGCACTGGAAAATTACAAAGTTTTCTACTGACGGTCTCTTGAGGAGGAATCAAAAGAAGGAATTAGATCATACACTCTAAAAGACTTCCTAAAAACCCATCTTTCTGTGACTGATGCTCGTGTCCCTCCAGGGTCCCATCCTCACAGCCGTCCTCCTACCTAGCAGCCCTCACTCTCACTCTCCCCTTCCCTCCCAGGCTGATGCTCCATTCTTCTCCCTCTTACCAAATTTTTTCCTTTCTGGAGAGCTCCATATATTTTCAAATGTAGATCCGTTAAGCTTCTCTCGCCTTTTTTATTCCTCAGCCTGGTGCCCCAAGTCAACACCAAAATGCTTTATTAACACCAAACATGTCCAATATTAAGCAAAAGTTTCTTTCTCCTTAGAAAGGAAGAAGATTATAAATACGGATATTTAATATGTTTTCATTGCAGTCATAGACAAATTTGATGACCATATCTCCTCCATCTTTATCCAAGTTATTAGTAAATCTGGTGAACAGGATTAGTTTGAGAACAGAGCTCTGATACGTGTCCCAAGAAAACCTTTCTCTAGGTTAACTTGATTCATTAATGAACACTTTTGGGATTTAACCATTCAGTTGGTTAATCCATCCAGCCCACAGTGTTCATGTTCTACAAGGATTTTATCAAAGAGTCTATCAAATGCCATGATGCAATTCAAATATTCTCTCTTACATTTCCTTCGTCTAAAAGTGTCCCCACCATGTTGAGTTAGGGACCAAGGAGAGCCTGACAAGTTTGCTTTTTGTGAGCCCAGGCTTATCCTAGTGATCACTGTATCATTTTTAAAATAATCACACATCTACCTTTTGCTGAACCAATGGAATATCTAGGCCAAGCTCATTTGTTTGTATTTTTCAGAACTTACATTATTTTCACCCTTTGCAAAACTGGAATGACATTTGCCTGTCTCTAGCCTTCCTTCACCTCTCCCTACCCAGTTCCTGATGAGATTAATAAATCAATGCTTCCTGGCATCATCATATTTTTAGCCTGTACCATTTCTGGGTTCTGTTAGTTTCCATGAGTTAACTGGCTCCCCTGTAGAAGAATACTGCCTTTGATTTGATTGAAGTTCCTCGCTTTGGCATGGAAAGGATATTCTGGATCATTCCTTGGATCCCCCTCTAAGCAGTTAGTGCCAAACAGAACTCCTCAGGTCAGGTAGGACACTGGCTGGGCTTTAGGAAATAAGAGATGAGGACTCCTTCTCTGGGATGTCTACCCAGACACGTCTGCCTATCATGCCGGGCAGACAGGCTGCTGTGTGACCTTCATGGCAGCCCACAGAAAAGGAGCAAGATGGAGCGGAGAGTTGGAAACTAGAACAAAGGCAACATTTGACTGTGATGCAGATGGGGTGGAGGAGTGGTTGGCTGCATTCAAGAAGAGAGAGAGCAGAGAACTAGTGGTGTGATGAAATGCTTTTAGCAGCAGTATTTTTTTGTTCCTTTTTAACTAGTTTTTTAAAAAAATGGAGAATGTAATCCTTGCACGTGGTAAAATGTCAAAAAGAACAAAGGATATATAATTAAACAATAAAATATATATCGCCCTGGCTCCCACTCTGAGTTTTCTGCTAGTAAATCTTCTGTGTGTCTTTCCAAAATGTTATATGTATAAATAAGCCTATATAGACACGTACACAATATTCTGTATATTAAAAATATGCAAATATATATACAAATACACTGTTCTGCACTTCTTTTTTTTTTTTTTTTTTTTAGAGCATGGATTATATAGATTTACCTCATTTGTTTAAGATTTACACTGTGTTCTATAGTATGGCTGTCCCATAATTTTAACAGTAGTGTTTTGAGGGGATGAAAATAGAATCATTGCCAAACCCAGGGTATCAATCTTAAGTTTCGAGCTAAGGGAGTAAATGGCAGGTGTTAACAGGTTTACGTTTCAGATTCCTGTGTAACATGAGATATGTCACTTCAACGTCCCTTGCCTCAGTTTGCCTAGCAGGGAAAGAAAGTCACTTTCCTTCTGATTCTAGTGTCAAAACATATGAGTCAAGTCTCCTTAAATACAGGACTTGGAAAGGATATTAGAAAGGATATGCATGAATATTTTCTTATCATCTAAACGTGGAATGTGGGCGGAAGGGAACCCTGACCCTGACCATAGTGACACCAAATGGGGCTGATGGTGGTGATATGTTTGCTGGGTGCCAGTGAGCAATCAGCTGAGCAGCTAAGCAGGCCCGATCTGGGCTGACCCACCTCATCTTGGCCCATCACCGGCCCTGCCCAATGGTGTGCTGGGAAACGTTTAACAACTGGCTCTTCACACAAATAAAATCCCTGGTTTGTAGCGTGTGCTGATCTCCATGGTGCAAATATTTCCACCATGGTTGATTTCCAGCTATCAGCATGGTGTCACTGAGTACCGAGTTGGGGAGAGATGTGCACAAGTGGCTTTCCCCAGCTCTTAAGCTACAGCACACCACTGTGGCTTTGGAGCTGTCAGGGGGCACCATAAGGGACACCCAGCATTTTCAAAGCCTGCAGTCAGCAGGGGTGCCTTGGGAGGAAGACCTTTAAAAGAAAGAAAGGAGAACGGGGCCAGAAGGAGAATGGGGCTAGGCTGTGGAGTCCCGGATGGAGATGTTAAGGAGGAAAGAGGTCACCTTGGGCCTGTGTGCAGTCCTTAGAAGCTCCTGGAGGCATTGTCTGTGGCTCTCTTTCTACTCTGACTTAGCATAGGCACCTCTTTTCCTTCTTATTATTCCTCATTGCTTCTTCCCTCTCTCCTCCTTTCTTCCTTACCCCCTGTGTGTGCCTTGGCCCCGCTGAGGCCCCATAGGCCCTGCTCAGTTCTCTGGAGGCTGCTGAGGGCTGAGGAGATTCCTAGAAGCCCGAGAGAAGGTAATGTGAGAAAGTCCTCTCGGGACACTGTGTGGAGGGGAAACCGCACGATCAGCTTCCAGCCACTTCTGGTTTCCAGTGTCTTCTTGCTGTGCCTTCTGTCAACAAGAAGAGTCCTTGGACCTCCCTCCTGCCTCCAGCGTGGTGAGGGTTGAGGTCAGGTGTAGGGAATTTCTTTAGCCCCGTGGGGACGGGTACTCACACTGGCGTCCACTCACTCTGACCTCCAAGAGGCTCCCCATGAAGGCAGGTGCCAGACAGCTTGTTAAAATAAACAGGATCCAGCACTGCTCTGTGCTTCACAGTTGGGTGTCCCTGAAGCTGAGGCTCTGGAACTGGTGACACCCATCTTCAACTGGGCACTGGATTCGAGCATTCTGTGCCTTGATGCTTTCCAGCCTCCTGGCTGGCTTTTCTCTTAGAGGTTGGAGATATGCTAAGAGGTTGACCCAGGAGCTCTGAAGGGAGCTCCTGGCAGGGCTCATACTGGTGCCCAGTCCTGCCCAGTATGGTCAATATCATGCATCAAGCATGTCCTCCTCTGTCCTTCTTATTCTAAAGCCAAGTGAGGTCAAATAAGAAGGGTAAGAAGCTAATGAGGCCAAGGTCAAGGGAATGATTCCCTCTCTGTAAGTCACTGCATTAGCAAGCTACAGCTGTGTAACAAATCACCTCCAACAAGATCTTGTCTCTGCCCCACGATGTGTGGGATTCAGTCGGAAGACTCAAAGCTGGAATCATCTGAAGACTTGGCTGAGGGTGCTAGAGGATCCACTTCCAAGCGGCTTACTCATGGGACGCCAAGTTGTGCTGGCTGTTGCTGGCAAACCCCAGTTCCTCTCCACAAGGCTGCTTGAGGGTCCTCACCACATAGTGGCTCGCTTCCTCCAGAGTGAGGTCCAAGAGACCAAGCTGGAAGCTGTGATTTTTTTTGACCTTGCCTTGGAAGTCACACCTGTCACTTCTGCAGTAATCTCTTCTTGGTCACCTAAGTCAGCTCTGATTCAGTGTGGGAGGCGACTGCATGAGGGCTTAATTACCAGTTGGCGAAGATCCTTAGGGCCATTTTGGAAGCCGACTATTACAGTCACTTAGAAGAATATTCCCAGACCACCTGGCAACCATCTTGGAAACATGAGTTACCAGACAAGAGTGTTCATCCCCAAGCACAAACCCATCTTCATCACGAGGAAAACAACTTGAGGCCCTGGTGCCCTTTGTGCCCTAGTCAGAGGGGCCCAGTGACTCACTTAGGCTACTTGGCAAGTGAGCTAGGCAGAGGCAAGACAGAGCCTTCATGTGGGAGCCATGAACTGCGTCTGGTTCTTGGAATTCAGGCATACTGTGGGACATTGTGGCTCTTGGAATTGAACTCCCAAGAAGGGTCATGCTGAAATGTTTACATTGTCTTGTCGTAGCAAGATATGGAGCCGGCCAGAGCTGAGACTCTGCTGTTTCTGGCCAATGGAGTTAGGTCATCTTCCCGCCCCCATTTTCACCCAATCCTCTAACTTCTGGTTCCTGCAGTTGAAAAGAGAAGTGTGTTTGTTAGCTGAAGGAGAAGGAAGAATTCTGGAGAGGGGGTAGTGGATGAAGGAGTCTGGGGAGGAAGGGGAGGAAGGCTGGGAGCACGAGAGGCATGAGAGCTGCTTTAGGGCCCAGAGGAGCAAGACCCACACAGTGTGTGAGTGGGGTGGGCATCCTCCCCACGTTGGCACCAGCTCCCTAGAGCGGCCTGGGAAGCCACAGCAGAAGAGCAGGGCTGCCCATGTCCAGCCGTACAGGTGGGCAGAGGCAATGCAATGTCCTTCCAACAAATGGCTTTGGGCAGCAGACTTCCGTGAGGAGACTTGTGGAGAATAACATGATCAGGCTTGTTCCTAAGCGCAACCACCACCGGGGGGGTCTCTGACATAATGGGAGGAGACAGGGAGGGGGTTGTCAGTGGAGGCCAAGTCTGCAAGAGCAGGAGAAGGCTGGGAGTTGAGATTCAGGTGTTAATATTGCTGTGTCCTCGCTAGCACCCAGATGCTAGAGAAGCCTGGGACAGCTTTGGTTGGCTAACAACACCTAGCCACCAAGTTCAAGCTACAATTAGGAACTGTGGTGTTGCAGGGATCTCCTCCCTCACCCTCCTCCAAGGCAGTCATTTGTTGAACCCCTGGGTTAGAGGCTTGCTTAACCCTTTAGGAAACAGGAAAGGATACATCTGTTTCAATGCACTGAGAATCTTGAGAGCAGCTGTTGTTACCTTGAAATGGCAGCTCTCAGGAGGATGCAGATTGAAGGCTGCTGGAGTGTACAGGGGACATCTGGTGACACACTTGGGAAGCAAGGGTCAGTGGAGAGTTGGGGTCCTTTCTTGTGTCTGCAACCCTGGCCTCCGCATCCAGAGCAGTGTCGCTGCAGAAGGCTGTCTTCCCTCCTCTGCCGAGAGTTGGGATAATGTCGATATTTCTACTCTCCTGCAGGTGGCGCCACAATTTAGGTTTTTAAGCTGCTGACTGCCTGCGGTTTCCATCCAGCACACCGTGCTCTGTATAAAAACCAGCCATGGGGCCAGCTATGGGGGAAAAAAATTTCTCTATAGCACCACCAGGCTCTGGTGATTTATTTAACGAGCAAATCTGGCTTTTATCAACTTAAATAGCAGTTCTGTTCCTAGGCTAATAAAATGGTGGTAGCTGAGCGAAGGAAAACGTGAGAATTTCTTCTCCCTTCTCCTGTTAAATCTCGCCCTTTTATTCAGCCATGAGAGATGAGCCAATATTTTTCTTGTCACACCTCGCAATGAACCACCACCAAATTGCCACAAAAATAGCCTCCTTGGAAAACACTTTACAAATTTATATGCCATTTAGCTTCTTCCTCTTGTGGCCATAAGCCAGGCAATGACTACCCAGCTTCCCCACCAGCCTGGTGTTAGAGTGGGTGACTTACAGACTCACTGTCAGCAGGAGCAAGCTGGTGTCTCTCTTTGCTCCTCCCCAGCTGGCAGGGGGTGGGGAGGTGTGAGAGCTGGAAGGGTTCGTACCTAATGCGGAAGCCGACTTTGAACACAGAGGCTGCCTTTCCCAATGTGTCTCTGCATAGAGAAGGGTCAAGACAACAGAGGACCTTCTTGCCCTCATTGTATTGTGTAAAAAAAGATGTATTCTTCTGAAAAGCAACACTCATCCCTTACATGGGTATTGCTCTTGCCTTAGAGTTTCCATGCGCGTGAATCGATGGTGTCTCCCTTGAATGTCACTATCTCGAAGGGGTAACTGGGGCAGGCGAGAAGACAGAATGTCACTGAGTTGGTGTGATCCACCCCAGATTATAGATCTGGGGTGTGGCAGAGCCAGGACTAGGCTCCGGGTCTCCTAGCTGCCAGTCTAAATTCCTGCTCAACCCACCCCATCCCACTCTCCAGGCTTGAGAGAGCAGATGCAAGGGACTATCATAATTTAAAGAAAAAATCATGTTCCACACAGTTGCTAATTTGACTCTTTCTGTTCTTCCTTACAAGGACATTATAACTGCTGCTTCAGCACACCTTTCACCTGTGCTATTAAACGGAAAGTGAAAGAAGGAAAGTGCCATTGGCCACGTGGCCCCATCAACAATAACAGAGTCAGCGGGGCCCTCACTTGCCTATTGTTGGGCCAGCTTTTTGCCTCACTTCTTCCCTGTCATTTGGCTCTGTTATCACTCTTCAGGCATCACGTGGCACTCATTTCTCTGAATGAAAATAAAGGACACCACGCACTAGGCAGGAGATAAAGAAGAATAAATACAATTTATTTGCCACCTCTAAAAAAAAAGGTCTTTGATTTCCCATCCATCCATCAGAAAATGGACCTGAGGCTCACTGGCAATATTCACACACATGTATGCAGGCATGTACACCCACAGGCTAGAAGGGAAAAAAAAATCAAGTTGTATTAAAAATACATGCTAGCATGGCTGAGAGTGGAGGCCGAGCTGTTTTCTCACTTCCCCTCCCTTCAGCATTTTTGTGGCACACCCTGAAAGCTGCGTAGGACACAGACATTTGAAAGCAGACATTTGAAAGGGTCCCCCGCCCCACTTTTATTGAACCATATTTCTTAAGTAACCCGTTAGGGTTTTCCATGGGGCTATCTGGGCTGTCACCTCTGGGAAAGGCCTGTGATGGTCCCAAGGAACAATTTTAGAGAAGATACCTCGAAGTGGGGCCAGGACCAGGGTGAGGAGAGCCTTACAGGACCCTGGGCATGAGTGCCTCCTTGAATTTTGCATCCTGGCCACCTTGTTAGTCACCCTCGTCTCCGTCTTGCCTAGAAAGACATTTGGCTCTGGGCTTTCTCAGCGCGGAAGGAGATCCAAGAAGCAGCAGCAATGAGTTATTTTGTTGTATGTTTCTCCATACTTCCGAAACTAACCTGATATTGCGCGCTTTATCTAGAGTCTGGGATCCGGGGTGTCTGAGAAGAGGAGCCAGATCAATGCATTAAGGCAAGCTAATAAGATAACTCATTGCTGCTTTCTGGGCCCTGCAATACTCAGTAGAGACCCAGAGGCTAAAAGGACTCCGCTCTGTCTCCTGGAGCACCCTTTACCCAAACAACTGAATGTCTGGTTTCCTCCTGGCTCTGGCTTGGCTCATCTCCTTCTCATTGAAGCACCCACCTCTTAAGAGCAAAGCTTTGTCAAGGCCCTACCTAGGCGGGTCCTGCCTCATCTACCTGTGCTGACCTAGCTGAACTGCCCACCTTGGGGCTTGTATAGCTTGTCAGCTCACAGCTCCTTTCAAAGTCTCCTCAGTTTACAACTCTGCTTTCTGTGAAGATATAACCCCTACAGGAAGGTGTAGGAATTTATGCAGTTGTCAATCATGTCCACCTAATAGGAAGATTCTGAGCAGATGTTTTGATGGGAGGGACAGTGATGGGCAGGAAGTTGCCCAGAGTGGAGAAAAGGAAAGTTGAAAAAGAGACACGAGGGAGGAGGCCAAAAACCAAGAGCTCCTCCAGGGGGTCATCCTTGACTGTTGCCAGTGGGAGGAGGTACTTAGTGGGCACAAGTCCTGGTGCCACGTCCCTGGGACTACAGTGGGGGTGGGGATCTGGGGGCTATGCACAGAGTCGGGTACGTAAGTGTGGGAATCCCTTAGGCTTCTCTTGCTGGGTGGGCACATTGCTAGGAGGATGTAGGCAGAGGTTTCAGAGGTAGTGCTGCCCACTTGCCATCCTGTACGTTTCCTCCCTGCCAGACGGCTGTGTAAACCACAGCAACATCGTGATTTCCTTCTTCGGACTTCAGAAACTACCCTATGTTGACACAGTCTGCTTTCGCTGTGGTCTAGGATCCAGGGTTTCCGAAAAGGGAGGAGCTAGGTAAACCTCGATATAAACATGACTAGACAGGTCAGGTTACCGAGCAAGCTCTAGGGCACGTGGCCATTCATGCTCTCTCACCCAGGCCTTCCGTCCTTGGGTGCCGTGCGGGGTGTCTGGGTGGGCTGCTGGGGGGAGGGGGTTCTTAGGAAAGGGTGCGTGCGCCGGTGTCAGCTCTGAACACCTGACTGTTCCTCCGACCGTCAGCGCCCGCATCTCCGCCTTCCAAGGAGGCTGAGTGTGCCTCTTTCCGAGGGCTCGCCCTGCGCCCATCACCCTGTTCGCGCCCCTCTCTGCCCCACATCGCTACCGGCGGGGTGGCTCTGTGCGGACCGAGGGGACGAGGCGCGGTGTCCGCAAGCGTGCGTGCGGGGGAGCCCAGGCGAGGCGGCGGCGGCGGGCGCGCAGCGCGGGGAAGGCGCCCCCTGCCCCCTCTGCCGGCCGCTCTCGGTCGGTCTAGATGTCAGCCGCGAGCTCCGAGCCAGCAAGAGCGAGCCAGAGAGGGAGCGGTGGCGGGCGGCGGGGAGGGGAGGAGGCAAGGGAGGGAGGGAGGAAGGGAAGCGGGGAGGGCGGGAGGGAGGAGAGGAGGACCCAGAGAGCGCCAGGCAGCTGGAGTTTTTGCAGCGCTTGGCCGGGCTTCAATGCACAGCAGCAGCGAGCCGCGGCGGCAGCAGGCAGCCCGGGAGCTCCGGCGGCGGCCGAGCCAGCGGCGGCCCCGCTCCCTGCCCCCTGCAAACTTTGCGAGCAGCCCGCCCGGGGGGCC